>NW_024045186.1:0-3252 GCF_012273895.1 Zerene cesonia
ATCTCCGTCTTCAAATTACGGGACTCCCGTAGGTGGGTTTTTGCTTTTAGCAGACAGGCTCTTCCCTCTGCAGTCCTATTATCTGTCATCTTTCGCGCCGCTGTGGTTGCAGGTTTGTCTGTCTGTCTGTCTTGTTTCTTTGGTGGTGAGACTGTAAATGTGTCGCTGGCTCTCCTTTGAGGAGTGTGGAACATGATGGCTATCAAGATTGGAGACAAAAAGAATAAAAATGAAAATAATAAATGATAATGAATTTAAAATGATTTAATTAATTCAATATATTCCTGTCTCCCAATAAGGTTTGTCAATTAATAAAAGAGAGAAATGGAAATAATAATTAAAATTTCAATAACAAAATTATTTAAAATAAAATCCTATATCCCAATAGGGCTTGTCAATTACTTAAAATATTAAAATTTTAAACTAAAAGTAGAAAGATATTTAAAGTTCTAAACTACAGTTTAAAATAATAAATTTATAAAGTAATAAAATACTATTACTTATAATTAAGCTAAAGTTATTGCCCAAAAAGACAATAACAGTATAGTTTCCCAATAAAGGAAAAGTATGTCAATAATTAAAATTGAGAAATATATAGAAAGATAAAATATTAAGATATTAAGATAATTGTTTAAAATTTTTAATCGTATTGGGCTATCAGGTCTCCCAATAGGGGAGTAGCCTGTCAATAATTTAAATTTAGTAATATATTCAAGAGTTAAAATGATTAATAAGCTATAGTCCCATCAACGGTTACCTATCAATAATTTGAATCTAGGATTGTATTGTTTAAAAAAGTTAGAATGATTTATAAGTTTTAAAATAATGAAGACTTACAATTTTATTTGCTTATCAGCTCTCACAATAGGTAACCAGTCCGTCAATTATTTAAAGTTTTATAATGTTGTATTTCAAAACAGCATTATTTCAATAATAACTGATTATATGACTACAAATAAGGTTAATTGATACAATTACCCAATTAGCATTTCATGAATCAGCAATTAAAAAGTCAGATAGCACATAAAATAAATCAATATAGGTATAATTCAATCCAACCTCACCATTAGCTCAATTTGGAGACACTTATAATCCAAACTAAGAAAAGTTTGTACGGCACAAATTTAAAATTAAATTAAATATAATTATTATAAATTAGGACTATAAAGCTTACCTTAACAGCTGCCTCAATAGGAAGACAACCTACTCATGGAACTTAATTACTATACATATATATAATAGTCAATAAAATAAGATAAAAATAATAATAATTTACAATGTCAATATACAATAGGCCTTTGTTATAAATAGAAATAAAGAGAAAATTTGTTCCCTGTGCTAATGTGCCAACGTAATCGACCACAAAAGGGGTCCTGATTTAAGTTTAAATAGTTACAATTGAAACTATTAAACTATATTTGCTCCCAGCTCTAAATTTAACAAGTTGAAATAAGCAAGCAAAATATAAAAGCACTGCGCCTGCCAAAAATAATAGCAAGGCGCACCGAGCTTTACTTGCACAATATTTATTGTTTGTTCATATTATATATATATTTTGCTGCGCCTGGCGTAAAAAGTGAGCAAAATACACTGGAGCCTACTTGCACAATTCTTGTTTGTATGGGAACTTAAAACTTAAATTTTTTATATAGGAATTAAAAAGATGTAAATGCAATAAATAACTAGCCTAATTTTCCTATATGATTTGAAAGATATGCTACTTATGTTGTTATAATAATAATAATGTCAATCATTAATATGTAAAATGCAATTATAGTGTGTAAAAATATGAATAAAATAAAATAAAATACTAAAAATAACAATTATTCCAATAGGGGAATAAGTGTCTACACTATCTAATAGTTATATAAGAAAGATATGTATGGGTACATATATACAGTATTTCCTATTATAAATAAGGTGTTGTGTATTATGGGTCCCTAAGCGCTCAGTCTACAGCTTATTCTAACAACTACACCAAAAATGATGTAGTTGGTCCTATATACAATTTTAATATACACAATGTTTATAATTACAGCCAAAAGCAGTTTCTTAACCTATATATACTCCTCAATACACAGTCATTTCAGTCTTGGAGATATATGAGGACACATGCAGACTTATCTTGATTAATCAAGATACATCAACATCCGTCGACAACATCAAACTTAAAAATGTCTATATCTTGAGAAGTATGTTTATAATTACAGCCAAAATAGATTCTTAGCTTATATATACTCCTCAATACACAGTCACCTCAGTCTTGGAGACGTATGAAGACACATGCAGACTTATCTTGATAAATCAAGATACATCAACATGTGTCGACAACATCAAACTTAAAAGTGTCTGTATCTTGAGAAGTATATATCCAATTTTCTTGATGTAAACTTTTTCTTCTTTGGATTTTAATGTACTTTCTAGCTAGCTGTGTTGGAAGGCTGAAACTTTCACAAGTTAAACTTTCTCTGCCATGTGGTTGATATTTTTTGGTTTCTCCTTGTCACAGAGTTGTGCTTTTTGGAGATGTTTTGTTACATATAGGTGCTCCAAGTTGGTGGGCACCAAGTATACATATAAACTAGGCTGAGGGAAAGGGGAAAGTTATGTTTGGATATAGTGAAAGTTTCAGTTTTTTTTTTTTTTTTTTTTTTTTTTTTTTTTTTTTTTTTTTTTTGTCACTTATTGTTTTGGCCGTAGCTTGGTCAGTTTCCCACCGATTTCGATGGGACAACTTTTAATGTGCTAGATTTGACGAGATGTTTCTATTGACATATTGCACTACACTATAGACTGAGTTTTTTCAATTTCGTCACACTCGAATTTTTTAAAATGTCTAAATTTACCTTTATTTTTGGTCCAAAAAATCCCAGTTTTTGCACAAAAATGCGTCTCAACGCCACAAACAAAAATGCACTTCACGTTCGAAAAGTTCTCGATATAAATCGAGACTTTATAGCGACGATGTATAAAATTAGTAAAATTTAAAAACTTATTTTCGCTATAACTTTTTAACTATATAACCGATTTTAATTCTAAAAACACCACTAGATTGGTGAAAACAGCGCGCAACTTTTGACGTATAATACGTATTTAAGAAACACTTTTGGCACTTAATCGAATTTTTTAAAACGGAGCGTCGCAGATTTGATGCAACTGGGTCGCGTACGAGCTAGTGACTGGTTAGGTTAGGTTAGGTTAGGTTAGGTTAGGTTAGGTTAGGTTAGGTTAGGTTAGGTTAGGTTAGGTTAG
>NW_024045187.1:0-3174 GCF_012273895.1 Zerene cesonia
GTGCATAACTTATGGGCAAAATTAAAATCGTTATTTGACGATTCCGGATTCACGCGTCGCATCAGCCTACTCAGAACTTTGATTTCCATCCGGCTAGACAGCTCGGAATCAATGACTGCGTACGTGACCCAGGTTGTGGATACGGCTCAAAAGTTGAAAGGTACGGGTTTTGAGATTAATGACGAGTGGGTCGGTTCACTTTTATTAGTCGGATTACCCGACAAGTTCGCGCCCATGATAATGGCCATTGAGCACTCCAGAATGAAAATAAGTGCAGATGTAATAAAGACTAAGCTGTTAGATATGAGTGCAGATATTGAAAATAAAACCGAAGGAGCATTTTTTTCAAAAGGTTCATCCAAACATCTACGGAATGGCGGGAAACGCATACAAGTGTCAACGTTAAACAAAAACGTCAGCCATTCAAGTGACGGAAAACCGGTGAAAAATATTCGGTGCTACAAATGCAAGCAACTCGGACATTTCAAAAACCAGTGTCGTTCCCCAGAAATGGAAAAAGATAAACATGTAAATGCATTTAGTGCAATGTTCCTGACGGGTGAATTCAGTGACAAAGATTGGTATGTCGACTTGGGTGCTAGTACTCATATGATTTCGCACTTGAGCAAAAGTTTGCTGAAGAATGTTTCATATAACCTTAAGACTCGTGATATAGTGGTGGCTAACAAGGAAACCGTGCCAGTTATATGTTCAGGTGACATAGAAATAACCACAAAAGTTCGAAATAAGGAACACAAGGTAAATGTCAACAATGTCTTATGCATACATAACCTTACCACAAACCTTCTATCCGTGAGTAAGATAATAAATAGTGGCAACAGAGTGATTTTCAAAGAAAATGTATGCTGCATTTATAATAAACAGAATGAATGCATTGGAGAAGCTAACCTAACCAATGGTGTGTATAAGTTGAACATTGTGAAGTCAGAACAACTGTTAGCAGCATCTGCAGTGACTTCTAGTTGGACATGGCATAGACGGCTCGGCCACATAAACAGTAATGACCTAAAGATTATGAGAGATGGAGCAGTTGAAGGCTTATTATTCCAAGATAAGGCAGAAATAAGCAGAGCAAATTGTACAGTGTGCTGCGAGGGAAAGCAAACCAAACTACACTGTATGATCCCGAATCAAAATCTGTTACAGTTGCAAGAGATGTTGTGGTCATGGAACCAGAGAATGACAGTATGACAACACAGATGATATTGCAGGAGAGCAGTAAAGAAAATCAGGATTCAGTGGGGGATAAACAGTCAGACAAGTCAAGTTATGATACAGAAGATGAGCAGACAAACAACCATGATGAGACTTATATACCAGAAGACCCCAGTTCGGAATCGGAGGACAGTTTCCAGGAGTCAAGTTCATTGATGCCAGAAGATACAGAGATTGCTAACTTTCCCTCTAGTGGTATTGAAAATGCAGAAAAGCGTGTAAGGAAAAAGCCTGACTATTACGGTATAGCTAATCTGTGTATTGATGATGAGGTGTCATGTGATGACATTACCTTGAGTGATGCAATCAGTGGTCCAGACAGTGTACACTGGCAGCGAGCAATCAAAGAAGAATTGCAATCATTTAGTGATAGAAAAACATGGGAACTTGTAGATAGGCCAGTGAACAAAACAATAGTGAAGTGCAAGTGGGTATTAAAAATTAAATATAACAGTGAAAACAAAGTGAGATATAGAGCGCGACTTGTGGCAAAGGGTTTCACACAAAAGAAAGGTATGGACTACAAGGAAACTTTTTCTCCAGTGCTCAGATATTCTACTTTGAGACTTTTACTAGCTTTAAGTGTAGATAAGAATTTAGAAAGTTTACACCTTGATGTACCTACTGCATTTTTAAATGGTTCTTTAAATGAATGTATTTACATGGAAATACCAGCCTGTTCAAATATGCCTAACTGTGAAAATAAAGTATTAAAACTTAAAAGAGCTATATATGGATTAAAACAGTCGGCCAGGGCTTGGTACCAGAGAGTGGAAGTTTGTTTATTAGAACTAGGTTACACCAAGTCTCAGTATGAACCTTGTTTGTTTATGATTTGTAATAAAACTGTCAGAGTATATAGCATTATTTGTGGATGATTTTTTCTTATTTTATAACAGTAAAGAAATATGTGATAAATTAATATGTGAATTGAAGGCAAAGTTTAACATAAAAAATTTAGGCCAGATGAAACATTGTTTAGGTTTGAATGTAACTGTAAAAGAAAACTGTGTTACTATAGATCAGAGGGATTTTGTAGATATTATTTTAAAAAGATTCAATATGGTTAATTGTAAGAGTTCAGATACTCCTATGGAGAAGAATTTGAAATTAGATAAAGCTAAGTATATTTGTCAGAAATATCCATATCAGCAGTTATTAGGTGCATTAATGTATTTATGTGTTTTAACTAGACCTGATATAGCCTATGCAGTGAGTTTCCTAAGTCAATATAATAACTGTTATGATGAGACTCACTGGAAACATTTAAAAAGAGTTTTGAAATATTTAAGTAAAACTAAAGACTATGGGTTGAAATATGTAAAAGGGGATAGTTCATTGATTGGCTTTGTAGATGCTGACTGGGCATCTTGTTCAATAGACAGGAAATCTTATACAGGGTATATTTTTAAATTGTCTGGAAGTGCAATATCATATGAATGTAGGAAACAAAAGACTGTTGCGTTGTCTAGCACCGAGGCAGAGTATATGGCTCTCTCCGAGGCATGTAAAGAAGCGGTATATTTAAGAAATTTAATTTTTGAAATAAATGGAGGCCAAATTGATAATTTACCTGTTGATTTGTTAAGTGATAACCAGAGTTCACAGAAATTAGCATGTAATCCTTTATTTCATAGGCGAACAAAACATATAGATGTTCGGCATCATTTTATCAGAGAATGTGTTGTTAAAGAGTTGGTCAATATATCTTATTTACCTACAGCTGAAATGCCAGCTGACATACTTACTAAGAGTCTCTGTAGTGCCAAACATTATAAATTTATTAAGATGTTAGGATTGTCAAAAATTGTTTAAGTTGATTTTCTTTCACTGTTATATGTAAGCTTCTGTGTAGACATTATTTTGTTAAGTGATGGTGTAAAAAATATTGTATATTTTATCTATGGTACCAAAATATTGTCTATGTACAATTAGCGC
>NW_024045188.1:0-3083 GCF_012273895.1 Zerene cesonia
TATTTGCATAATGTGTGTACAAAAGTTAACAGAGATTACAACACGGTCAACACATTAGCCACAACGGGCATGCAAATTCCATTAGCTCCGCGTCATTACATATTAATGTTATAGTAAAATTATGACATTATATCTAAATTACATTAAAAATTACATTAATTAATTGTTGTATCATAAAAACATAGTAAACAAAATATTCAAAAGTCAAAGTTAGCGCAAGTTCATAAATTTAAAAATTCGGATACATCATATTTAATTTAATATTTCCTTTTGGTGTGTACAATAAAGTATCATTCATTCATTCATTCGAGGACTGTGGCTGGTAAAGGAGGCGATGGTTTTACATTGTTCTTAAGTGCTTGGTGTAAAGAGCGTGCATGGTGATGGCGGGTATGGAGGTCATGTTATAATTCAAGTAAACTTTTATCGTGTTGTAAAACAAAAATTTTGCCTTCCTTTATTTCTCATCTTCCGGTTATCTCTTCTCTATATATATATATATATATATGTATAAAATTCCCGTGTCACGTAGTTACCATACTCCTCCGAAACGGCTGTACCGATTCTTATGATATTTTGTGTGCATGTCGGGTAGGTCTGATCATAGACCAACATTTGTTTTCATACACAGGCTGAACAGCGTATGCCGGGTCAGCTAAATGTTAAAAAGCTAAAGATTTTTTTCGTTCGTGGATGCAAGAAAGTATTATAAAGTTTTATTTGATTAATCTTCCAGTTAGAAGAATATTTTTGATTAGAGTGAAAAGTCATTATACTACGATGAATAAGAGTGTTTTTTTTTATTAACCCCCAACGCAAAAAGAGGAGTTTTATAAGTTTGACGTGTCTGTCTGTCGGTGTGACTGACTGTCTGTGGCATCGTAACTCCCGAACGGATGCAGTGATTTTAATTTATGACTTATGTGTGACTGTTCTTGAAAGAACAGAAGGAGAAGAAGACATGTTTGATGAAAATCGGTTGAGCCGTTTAAAAGTTGTAGGGGCTGAAAGTGGGGAGATTAACCGAGTGTCGGCAAATATAAACTGCAAATATAGGCCTCTAATAAACTAACAATTTAAACAAATATAAACAGTCTAATTAAGCAACATACATAAACTTAAATACTTCATAATCTTTCATAAAATTACTTAAGAAAAAAGTAAAGTGTAATTCCTATTTTCCGCGTTGTAGTTAAGCATTTAAACACATATTTACTTTATACATATCTTAACACCAAAAATTATAATATAAGTCTTGGGTGAAAGACTAAATAAGACGGCATGTGATAATTTTTTTTCGTCGTCGTCGTCGGTGGAGTTGGTGGGTCGCCTAATAAATAAAATAAATAAATAAAATAAAGTTTATTTGACCCAAAAAGAAATACATGCAGACATTGAGTTACATGAAATATGTATGTAGGTACATTAGTATTTTATAATTTTTTTTAAACAATAATCCCTGTGCCAGTTTAAAACCTGTGTTACAGGGTTCGTTCGTCCGTCCATATATTGACAGACATATTAATTATTGTTTAGAATGTACTTTATATAATGCAAGTGGCAAATCTCAAGATGAGTGTCTCAATATATATGATAGTTATATATTTCTAGTATTATTAAGTAGATTCTCAGTGTCCTCATAATTGAGCCCAAGGGGATATGGTGTAGTTTCTTTCATTACATTAAATGGTTCTCTTGTCAAATCGGTATCTTCTCAAATCCATATATTTTATATTTATTGCCACAATGAAGCTGATCTGGAAATCATGATAAATATAAATTACCATTATTATTATGATTATATAAATATATTTATTTATGCACATTTATATTGCAAAAAATTATTGTATTCGAGGGCGAAGAGCACAATTAATTAACAGTAGAAAACGCGGCCCCATTAAGAACGCAAGAATAAATACACGCATATATATAATACAAATACATTGACATCGCCACACATTGTGCGTTATCCCTACTAATATTATAAATGCGAAAGTAACTCTGTCTGTCGTCTGTTACGCTTTCACGCCTAAACCACTGAACCGATTTTGATAAAATTTGGTATGAAGATAGATCTGAACTTGGGCAAGGACATAGGATACTTTTTAACGCGAAAAAGGGTAGAAAGGGTTGAAAGAGGGGATGAAATTTCGTTACTGTTAAAGCGATTTTGATGAAACTTGGTATGAAGATGGAGCTGAACGTGGGAAATAACAAACTATACTTTTTAATGCGAAGAAAATACTCCTTGCTATGTCGCGCGATATAAGCGAATTCTACGTGGGCGAAGCTGCAGGCGTAAAGCTAAGTTACCCATAAACCGTGGATCGGCCTGAGGCGTCGAACCTTGAATATAGTCGATATTAATAACAAAACACACATAAGCATTAAGCATTGTCGGTAACTATAACACAAAACAGAATAATGAATACGTGCATTACATAATTGTACAAAATGGCGATTAGCGATCGACACGACTCCTTTCCGCGCAATTTGACTTATAAAATTACTGAATGTAACGGTATTAGTACAAATACACGGGTAATTTTCAAAGTATTTACTAAGTAGTAAACATAGTACTTATTTATATATTTATTTTTATTTATAATCCTTTATTGTACAAACTTAGAAACAACAAGAACACAGTAAACAGAAAAAAAAAGACATCGTTTGTACAAGAGGCGGCCTTATTGCTTAACAGCAATCTCTGCCAGGCAACCTGGTAGGAAAGGAAATGTACGAAGTTCTGGGATAGTGCAAAAGCAAAAGAAAAACAAGTAATAAGTATATAATAACGATAAAAAAAAATACATTTATAAACACATACATATAAATATAAATAATAGAATAAAATAATAATACATATACATAAAAATATACATACGGGTATAAAATACTAATTCATAAATATACATACATACACATAAAGTGAAACAAGAAAAATAAAACGAAGAAAAACAATGGCTGGCGACGTCAGCAAGGAGTACAGAAAAAAAAGCGAACAAACACACACACACACACTACAGTAGAGAAAAGTAGTGATCTTTTAATAAAATTTTAAAAGAATTAAGCGTTTTAGCGCG
>NW_024045189.1:0-3071 GCF_012273895.1 Zerene cesonia
ATCTTCACAAGAAATAGCCAAACGCATCTCACAAGAAATAGCCAAACGCATCTCACAAGACATAGCCAAACGCATCTTCACAGGAATTAAATAGCTCGCTGCTTAAAAATCTTCCTAGTTTTTAATAAGCTGTTCTCTGTTATTGGAGCGGTGTTTTATAATGGAATATCAGCGAAATCGTGTCAATGGACTATCGTTGAGGATTGCTATCCCATTATTCAGTTCATTGGATTTTAAAAGCGCGGAATTTCCATTCCAGTGCGTGTCATACACACATTAACGTTCTCATTGGCTAGTGTTTGTTGTGAAATATTACTTAATTTCGTGTGAACGCGTGTTGTGGTGCTTTAATATTTAAAATTAGTTATGGCAAACATAGATAGAGGGTTATTTGTATGATTTTAACTTCAAAGCGTATCTGCAAAGATTAAATACCTATCCGGTCGTTAAAATATGATTTCGCGCTTTAATTAATTGAGAGATAATTATCACCAGCTTTCCGACTGAGGTTAAGCAGGTGTAGTGAAAGGAAAAAAGTATAAAATACAGGCCTTCCTCCGCATAGTTCCCGATCCCGTGGGATACCGTTATAAAAGTTACATTATTGTAATGTAATTGTTTTTATTATATGTGAACTCTAAACCAATATTAGTAGTAAAGTCAAGTAATGCCTGTCTCTCTCTCTTTCTCATGACAAACCACCCAATTGATTTGGATGAAATTTGGTATAAGAATGGTTTGGGAACCATATAAGAACTTAGAACAGTTTTAACTAGAAACAGGCGAACGAACGAACGTAGAAGGAAAACCTCGAGTCTTTTCCTTTGACGACGAGCGAAGCAAGCAACCGAAACCGCGAGCTGATAGCTAGTACTATATACAAGTAATCAAACTAAGTAAACAATTATAAATCAAATATCAAACGAATGAAAGGTAATCGGAATACAGCTCTCAGCGTATTTGAGCACAAACAAACAGGAATATTACAGTATTAGTGGAATTAAAGGGTTTTCTTTGTAGTGTATTAAGATTCTGTTTGAAAATCTCTAATAATATGAGCGTAAGTTTGTATGCATGGATGTCTTTAACGCGAAAACCACTGAACGAATTTGATGTAGCTTATCTTATACCTTTAAACGAGCAATTATTGTATATATATATATATATATATACAGTAGAATTCATATATAACGACTTCGCTTAAAACGACTAACCGGTTTTAGCGACGACAATGTTTACTCAAGTTAGGTTCCATAGTTAGTTACTAAGAAAATACATCCGTTTAGTGCGACTCTGGTTTAAGCGACCAACTGCTTATAGCGACCGTTATTTATAAAAATACGTCCGGTTAAAACGACGCGCAATGTTTTGTTTATGCCTATATGCCTACGCACCTACACCTCGGCTGAGCAACCTCACCCCGCGACCCCGCACGCTTCACTTCTCGATATTGGCGCGCATAAATAACAGTTGAGTGTTTGTAACTGTTATGACAAGTTCATAAAACTTGACAAAATGAGTTCTGTGAAGCGAAAGTGTTTTACGATTGAAGAAAAAAGTGCAATATTACACCGATTAGAAGCCGGTGAATCGAATGCTACACTCGCAAAGGAGTTTGGTGTATCTCATTCTACAATATCCACAATAAAGAAGAGTAAAGATAAGATCGAGCCGCTGTTTAATGCCAAAGTTTTAAAATGCAAACGTGTAAGGACGTCTACTTATGAGCAGGTGGATAAGGCATTGTTACAGTGGTTTAAGCTTCAACGCGACCGGGGAATACCCGTTAATGGACCTCTGCTACAAGAAAAGGCTAACTTTTTTGCTAGACAATTAGATATCCAAGATTTCAAATGTTCCATGAGTTGGATAAATCGTTTCAAAGTAAGACACAACATCGTTAGTGGTAAGATTGCTGGAGAATCTTTGTCAGTTCAACAGAGTGATGTGATCGATTGGTTAGAAAAAGTTTGGCCAACTCTACGTGCGCAATTTAAAGATAATGAAATTTTTAATGCGGATGAGACTGGACTGTTTTATAAATTGACTCCGGACAAGACGTTGAAATTTAAAGGTGAGAAATGTAAAGGAGGAAAGTTATCAAAGGAGAGAATAACTGTGATGGTGGCAGCCAATATGAGTGGCACAGTTAAAAAAAAACTTCTCGTAATCGGAAAATCTCAACGCCCCAGATGTTTTAAAAATGTACGGCATTTGCCAGTAGATTATGAGAGCAATCGAAGAGCCTGGATGACTGCTGAAATTTTTACCAAATGGGTACGTGCTTGGGATCGTGAACTTACGAAAAAGAACAAGAAAATCCTGCTGTTAGTTGACAACTGTCCTGCACATCCCCACATTGCTGACTTGAAAAGGATAACTCTGGTGTTTCTACCTCCAAACACGACATCAGTATTGCAACCCATGGATCAAGGGATTATTCGAGCTCTGAAAGCACATTTTCGTAAAAACCTTGTCCTGAAAATGATCCAGCTTCTAGATGGCTGCGGAAGCTGTAGTGTTGAGTACCCAAAGATGAATGTTCTTGATGCTATTCTAATGATTCAAGATGCCTGGACCCAACTCAAGCAAGGAACAATTTTTAACTGTTTCAAACACGCTGGTTTTGTCCGAAGCGAATGTAACACAGTAGTAACTTCAAATACAGAGGATTTTAACGAAGAAGACGACGTACCACTGAGCGTTTGGGCAAGGGCTATTGATAAGCATCAGTTAACCATAACAAACGAGGACTTTGAACAATTCACCTGTGTCGATGATGCTGTCGCCACGTGCGAAGAGCCGTGTGATGAAAACATCGTGGAAAATATCATTGCCAGCGACGCGAACAGCCAAGAAAGCGACGGCGATGATGACGAACCAGAGGAGGTTCATCCAACATTGAGTGTATCTGATGCTCTGAAGGCTGCAGAAACGCTCAATGTGTTTGTTCAGACTAACTTTGATGATGATATTATGAAAACGATGATGTCACGAATCCACAATGCCGTACGAAGCTCTTATTACCGAACAAAAGTTTGTCAAAAACAAACACAAATAACAGACTTTCT
>NW_024045190.1:0-2984 GCF_012273895.1 Zerene cesonia
AGTGTTAATTTTGTTATCTTTTATTATATTTTTTATTAAACACCCTTTAACTATAGGTTTATTTATCTTATTACAAACCTTAATTATTTCATTATTTATTGGATTATTTTTAAATACTTATTGATTTTCTTATATTTTATTTTTAGTATTTTTAGGAGGACTTTTAGTTTTATTTATTTATGTATCAAGCATTGCTTCAAATGAAATTATAAAATATTCATTTTCATTTAAAATAAATATAATTTTAATATTTACTGCTTTATTACTTTTACCTATTTTTTTAAATAAAAATATTTATTTATCAAATTTAATATTAAATAATGAAATAAATAATTTTAATTCAATATTAATATTTTTCCCAGAAAATAATATTAATTTATCTAAATTATATGACAAACATAATCAATTTTTAACTATAATATTAATTATTTATTTATTTATTACCTTAATTGCAGTAATTAAAATTACAAATATTTTTTTTGGGCCTTTACGATCTTTTAACTAATGATAAATAAATTTATTTTAATTCGTAAATCTCATCCTTTACTAAAAATTATTAACAATTCTATTATTGAATTACCCACCCCCTCTAACATTTCATCTTGATGAAATTTTGGTTCAATTTTAGCATTATGTTTAGGAGTTCAAATCTTAACAGGATTATTTTTAACAATATATTATTGTGCTAATATCGAATTAGCATTTTATAGAGTTAATTATATTTGCCGAAATGTAAATTATGGTTGATTAATTCGAACTTTACATGCTAATGGAGCATCATTATTCTTTATTTGTATTTATATTCATATTGGCCGAGGAATTTATTATGAATCATTTAATTTTTTTTATACTTGAATAGTAGGAGTAATAATTTTATTTATTTTAATAATAACTGCCTTCATAGGATATGTTTTACCTTGAGGACAAATATCATTCTGAGGGGCAACTGTAATTACTAATCTTTTATCAGCTATTCCTTATCTAGGAACTATATTAGTAAATTGAATTTGAGGGGGGTTTGCTGTTGATAACCCAACTTTAACTCGATTTTATACCTTCCACTTTCTATTACCTTTTATTATTATAATAATAACAATAATTCACTTATTATTCCTTCATCAAACAGGATCAAATAATCCATTAGGAATTAATAGAAACATAGATAAAATCCCATTCCACCCATATTTTACTTTTAAAGACTTAATTGGATTTATTATTTTAATTTTTATTTTAGTTATATTAACATTAACTAATCCCTATATATTAGGAGATCCAGATAATTTTATCCCTGCAAATCCTCTAGTAACCCCAATTCATATTCAACCTGAATGATATTTTTTATTTGCCTATGCAATTTTACGTTCAATTCCTAATAAATTAGGAGGAGTAATTGCTCTAATTA
The DNA here is from genome assembly GCF_012273895.1 of Zerene cesonia. Lineage (NCBI taxonomy): Eukaryota > Metazoa > Arthropoda > Insecta > Lepidoptera > Pieridae > Zerene > Zerene cesonia. Next base: position 1,403 of record NW_024045190.1, read on the forward strand.
TATCTATTTTAATTTTAGTAATTTTACCATTTACATTCAATAAAAAAATTCAAGGTATCCAATTTTACCCTATTAATCAAATTAATTTTTGAACTATAATTTCAACAATTATTCTATTAACATGAATTGGAGCACGACCTGTAGAAATTCCTTTTATTCTTACAGGACAAATCTTAACAGTAATTTATTTTTCTTATTATATTATTAACCCAATTATTAATAAAATTTGAGATAAAATAATTTTTAATAATTAATTAATTAATGAGCTTGTTAAGCATTTGTTTTGAAAACTTAAGAAAGAATATAAAATTCTATTAATTTATACTAAAAATATTTACTATAAAATAAATATTTTAATACCTAAAAAAAATATTACTAAATTTAAAGAAATTGGTAAATAAATTTTTCAACATAAATATATTAATTTATCATAACGATAACGTGGTAATGTACCACGAACCCAAATAAATAAAAAAGAAATTAATCTTAATTTTAAATAAAAATAATATCTTAAAGAATAACCCCCTATATATAACAAAATAAATAATATTCTTATAAATAAAATTCTAGAATATTCTGCTAAAAAAATTAAAGCAAATCCCCCTCCTCTATACTCAATATTAAACCCAGAAACTAATTCTCTCTCACCTTCAGCAAAATCAAAAGGAGTTCGATTAGTTTCTGCTAACATAGAAGAAAATATACATAAAGATAAAGGAAATATTAAAAAAATAAATCAAATATTTTGTTGATAAATTTTTAAATTTATTAAATTAAAATCCATAATTATAATTAATGTTGAAATTAAAATTAAAGCCAAACTTACTTCATAAGAAATTGTTTGAGCTACAGCTCGCAATCCTCCTAATATTGAATAATTTGAATTAGAAGATCAACCAGCTAATAATAAAGTATAAACTCCAACTCTTATAAAACATAATATATATAAAAACCCTAAATTAAATCTAATAAAATTAAAATAATAAGGAATTAATATTCAAATTATTAAAGATAAAAAAAATCTAATAATTGGAGAAATATAATAATATAAATAATTTGAATAATTTAAATATATTTGTTCTTTAGTAAATAATTTAACTCCATCAGAAAATGGTTGTAAAATTCCAATTAATCCTAATTTATTTGGACCTTTACGAATTTGAATATAGCCTAAAACCTTTCGCTCTAATAAAGTTAAAAATGCTACACCAATTAACAAACCAATAAAAAAAATAATTACCCCAATTAAAATATTAAATTTATCAATTATTATCATCTACTATCTATATAATTAATTATATATTTATGACTTCTAAAACCATTACATTTTTCTGCCAAAATAGTATAATTAAATTATTAATATTCTTATAATTAAATTATTTAAAATAATTGATCCTTTCGTACTAAATTATTTTTATTTTTATAAAGATAGAAACCAACCTGGCTCACACCGGTTTGAACTCAGATCATGTAAGATTTTAATGATCGAACAGATCAAAAATTTTAAACTTTTGCATTTAAATTTTATCTTAATCCAACATCGAGGTCGCAAACTTTAATTTTTATATGTACTAAAAAAAAA
>NW_024045191.1:0-2978 GCF_012273895.1 Zerene cesonia
GGGGGGTACCGGCTATTCAGCCGGCGCGGACCAAAACCAGTGAGGGGGAGCGGAAGGACCAGTAGGTCCTTCTGTAGGAGTCCCTGCAAGGGGCTTTGGGACTAGCCGCTATGTGGCGGTGGATAGCGATTGTTACGATCGCGGCGCGGCGGGCCAGATGGCAGGATATCTGTCATTAGGTTAGAGGTTTCGGCCTTCCGTCGGGCAAACTGTTACCCGTCGTAGTGTTGTTGATCATGTCTAGCAGCTACGGCGGGCCAGGGGGCTTGCCTTAATTGGCCGGCCCAAGAGGAAGGACACCTCAATAAAAAACCCTCTAAACCTGCGTTGCTGCCCAGCGGCGCGGGTTTCCTGTCCAGTTGGACAGTTTGGCTCGGGGAGAACGCCGAGCTCTAGCTGTGGCCACCCACGGATACCGCCCGACCTCCGTGGTGTATTAGGGTTACCCGGGTGCAGGGGGCACCGCCCGGGTGGACCGTTCTTCCCCCAAACTCGTGGGATAAAAATGTCGGACCCTAATTCTAAAACTAATATTAACCGGACTGATTATATCGATGACTATGGCGTGTTAACGGACAATGGTATTACTTCTAACGAACGGCAGGGCTTAAGGGTGCGCGCTGCTAGAGCGCGTGCCAGAAGTAATAATAGGAGAGGCAGCAGGGTGCCGGTTAGAGGGGGATCTTCCTCTGACAGAGGTGATGCTGGTCGTGCTCATCCCAGGGAGGGAGCGAGCGACGGTGCAACAGCTTTGGGCCTTGGGCTGGCGAGCTCAGGCTCAATGAATAGCGTGGCCACGCTGCGCTCAGTATCTTACGAGGAGGATCGTCTATGGGCGAAGCGTAGGCGGTCCCCGGATGCGAGCTGTTCGGCTTTTTCAACGGACGAGGATGGTGTGCGTAGAACGCACCGCTCGAAGAGAGGCAGAGGGCGTATTACCACCTCTTCACATGCGGGCCAGGCCGTAAAGAAAATATACCAACGGGCACAGCAGGGTTTGGAGAGCGACAGGAGCGATGTGGAGTTCACAGGCGGTGAGGTGCGGACCTCTACTCCTCTCTCCTCCCTATCAGTTGCAGGTGCAATGGCACCTCTGAGCGGTACGGAGACGGCTGCTGTCCTTGGCCGTCGTATTGAAGCCGGGCTAAATTCAATAAATGAAGTGAGAACAAAGTCCCGAAATTTGAAGGGTGTTTTCGTTCGGGACCTTAAGGAGGCCACAGATGTGATCCGCGAGGCGGCGGGGATCTTGCAAATGCGAACTACATCAGAGGAGACTCGCCGCCTTCAGGCTGCAAACGACCGCTTGCAGTCTGAATTAACTTGTCTACGCAAAGAGGTTGCCGAGTTAAAGGCGGCTCAAGCTGCAAGTCCTAGCGGAGTTAACGCCGACATGATGAAAGACATCATGCGTCAGGTGGGTGAGATGGTGAACGCCAGGCTGGAGGGCATCAGTGATCGGCTGCTCCCAGAAAAGCGTCTTCGGCCTCCATTAGCAGCGAGTCGCAGAGTGCAGCAGGAAGAAGGCTCTGCGTCGGAGAACTCCCCTCCACTTTTGCCCCCTGCCGCCCAAGGACCGGTGGCACCGCAAAACCGAGCAGCCCCTACCAAGACTGGGGCTGCGCCTAGAGTGGCAAAAGCGGTCCATGGACTTGCAGGTGCTACTTCCTCTCAATCGGGGACAAAGGAAAAGGGGGGAAGAAAAAAGAAGAAGAATAAGAAGAAGGATAAGGGTATGGGTACTAATCCCGTGCCTTCTGGTCTGACTTCCTCTCAGCATCGGTCTGATGATGGCTGGACAGTTGTTGGGGGTAGAAAAAGTAGGAAGAAGCAACAGAAAGGCAAGGGCCCGTCCGCCCAAAAGGTCCGGAAGCTCCGGGTTCCGACTTCGTCTGCGGTGGTCTTGTCAATCAAGCCGGGTGCTGAGGACCGTGGCGTCAATTATGCCTCTGTGCTCAAAGAGGCTAAAACGAAAATTGACATAGCCGAAATCGGTATAGGTGCGATTCGCTTTAAGCGGTCAGCTACGGGTGCTCGGATTTTGGAAGTCCCAGGTGACGCCAGTGCAGAGCAAGCCGATGCCCTGGCGGCAAAGTTGAGGGAAGTCTTGGATGGCGAAGCGGTCAAGGTGTCTAGACCGATAAAATGTGAAGAGTTGCGTATTACCGGTCTGGATGACTCGGCTTCAGCGGAGGAGGTGGTGGCAGCTGTTACTCGTGCCGGAGAGTGCTCTACGGAGCAGGTTAAATGCACGGGCCTGCGTTCTGGCCCTAGGGGTATTGTTACGGCCTGGATCAGCTGCCCGGTGGCTGTCGCTAAAAGGCTGTCACAAGCTGGCCGCATCCAGATCGGTTGGGTCTCGGCAGGGGTGCGGTTGAATGACCCAAAACCGTTGCGCTGCTTTAGATGTCTCGAGGTGGGGCATGTACAGGCACAATGCTCATCTGCAGTGGACCGCAGTGCTATATGTTATCGCTGTGGTGACCTCGGACACAAGGCTGGTCAGTGCACTGCCGCAGCCGCGCGTTGTGTCCTTTGTGTGGAGGCAAACCGCCAGGCGGATCATCGGCTTGGAAGCCAGGCCTGTAAGACCCCAAAGGTTAAAAGAGGAAAGCAGGTGCGTGATAGCTTGATGGCTTCCTCGCGCCCCGCTCTGGTACCCACTGAGGCGCCGAATAATGAGGTAGCGGTCATGGAGACATAATATGGCTCCTTTACATATGCTCCAGGCGAATATTAATCACTGTGCTAGGGCCCAGGACCTCCTGTTCCAGACCCTAGCAGAGTGGATGATTGATGTGGCGATTGTCTCAGAGCCATATGTCGTGCCATCGCAAAGCAGCTGTGCAGGAGATTTGGATGGCGCGGTTGTTTTGATGGCACGAGGTGGTATTGAGCTTGAGAGGATAGTGAGGCGTAGAGGTTGCGTGGCAGCTTCAATTGGTGCCATTACCGTGGTGGGCATCTATTTCTCACCC
>NW_024045192.1:0-2973 GCF_012273895.1 Zerene cesonia
CTTTGAAGGGTAGTGGATACACGCTGTCAGAGTTTCTCATCAAAGAAAGACATGATGTTTTCATTTCTGCAAGAACCCATTTTGGTGTAGTAAATTGTTGGACCAAAGATGGTTATATTATAGTTCAAACTTCAGACGGCACTAGACATAAGGTTACATCAATGGCTGAACTTAACATCATTCCCAACACTGTTGGGGGTTCCTCTGGTTCTGCTTCAACTTCCACAAATTTACCAAATCAGGCTAATAGCTCAAAGCAGGGGCCTAACGTAAGACCCAAGAGGTTCGGCAGAGTTAAGTAAGCTTTATATTACTTTGTATGTTTATTTACATTGTATTTGTTTTGTTCCAAAATTGTTCTCAAATTACTTCAGATATTAATTTTACATGTAATATTTTCGTAATTTATCAGTTTTCTCTGTATTAATGTATTGTTCTTCTATATTATATATCACCTTGCTAGTCTTATTGTGATAAAATACAATCTTGCTTTTAGAATATGTTGTAGGTACTTTTAGTAATATTCTTTTTTCTTTTAAATACTTTATAATTTTAGACTACCTTTTATTTTGTTTAGCTAGATGATTAATGTTAATGTTAGTTGTCAAATTGTATTTTTCATAACGCCTTGTATGGTATGGATACTAGCGTATTTGAACTTTCGTAGACAGTAAATGTTCTAGTTTTTGTTTTAGTTAGTTTTTATTTTAAGCGAATGTTACTGGTGGAAAAGGTCATGTTTGAGTATAAAGTTTTTCTTTTTTTTTTAATTTGTATATTCTTCATTTTTAATTATTATTATTATTCTTATTTTTTTTTATATATTTATATAATATAGATATATATTTTATTGTATTGTTTCATATTATATTATTAATAATGGCTTTAAATTCTTGTACAGATGATGAAAGTTTTATTTCATTAAATTCTGACAATACTTTCTCAGAAGACGACAGTTTCCATAGTACTACTTGTTCTCCCTCTCCTTGCATTTCTTCTCTCTTCTCTAATTCTGATAATAACTTAAATATCGTACATATTAATGCTCAGAGTATTCCGGCTCACTATCCTGAACTCCTCGCTACCTTTGATTCCAACCCTGTTCACGCTATTTTAGTTTCTGAGTCCTGGCTAAAACCCTGTCTTCCTTCCTCTTCTTATAGTCTTCCAGGATTTAATTTAATTAGAAATGATCGCGTCGGCAGAGCGGGGGGAGGGGTGGCCATATATTTGCGCTCACATATTCCTTATTCCATTATTAGTTCCTCCCCTCAACCCCCGCCGGACAATGTCGCTGAACATCTTCTTATTGAAATTACATCCTCCAATACTAAAATCCTTCTTGGTGTTTTCTACTCTCCCGACCTAACCGTTAATTATTTCCCTTCCTTTGATCAGATCCTTGAATCTTTTTCCCCACTCTATAAGCATCTTATCTTCTTGGGGGATTTTAATACTTGCTTACTCAAGGGTGATCATCGTAGTAAAAAGCTTCTTTCCATTGTAGATTCTTATAATCTTAAAGTCCTTCCTTCACAGGCTACTCATTCCTTTCCTAACTGTACTCCATCTCTTCTTGATCTTGTCATTGTTTCCTCATCAGAGCATGTCACCGCGCATGGTCAGTGTGCGGCTGACATGTTTTCCTTCCATGACCTTATTTTCCTTTCCTATAAGGTAAAACCCCCTAAGTTAAAACCTAAGATTGTCATGCAGCGCAATTTTGCGAAAATTAATGTTGAGCAACTTTCTGCAGATGCAAGTAGCATCGACTGGTCGATTGTTTTTTCGGCCGGTACTATCGATGAGAAAGTTTCTTTATTCAATTCTTTAATTCTCCAACTTTACGATGCTCATGCACCACTTCGGCCTGTTAAGTTAAAACACTTGCCAGCTCCGTGGATGACAGATGACTTAAAAAAACTTTTAAGAAAGAAGGCTCGAGCAAAGTCTAAATTAAAGTTGTCAAATTCTGGCAGTAACCGGGAAAAATTTAATATAATTCGAAATCGCTGCAATACATTGTGCAGGGATGCACAAAGACGCCATATTGCTAAGTCTGTTGACACTGGCGACCCGTCGAAAATGTGGAAATTCCTTAGGTCCCTTGGAATTGGCAAATCCCCGTCTAATTCTTATCCTTTTACAGTTCGCGTCAATGAGCTCAATTCTCACTTCTCTAATCCTCCTTCTGATTTCCCTCCCAACCTTAAATCTTCTACCTTAAGATATCTTAACACCTTACCTCTTTCCAGCTCTCCTTCATTCGAATTCCGACAGTTTACCGAGTGTGACGTTAAGAAGAGTGTGTTGTCAATAACTTCGAAGGCTGTTGGCAGTGACTGCATTGGTCGAAGCATGATCCTTCCAATCCTTCCTATCATTAATCCTATTATCACCCATATCCTAAATTTTTCTATTTCTTCAGGAAAATTTCCTGATGATTGGAAAAATGCTAATATTCTACCTCTTCCAAAAAATCCAAATCCTTCGATCCCTTCCGATTTCCGACCAATTGCTATCCTTCCTTTTCTATCCAAGGTTCTCGAAAGGCTAGTTCAAGAGCAATCGAGTATTTTCCTAAACCGCCACAACCTCCTAAATCCTCTCCAGTCTGGTTTCCGATCAGGGCACAGCACGACCACGGCACTAGTTAAAATCACTGATGACATCCGCCGAGGTTTTGATGATAAGAAGCTAACTATACTTACGCTTCTTGATTTTAGTAACGCCTTCAATAGTGTTGATCATGATGTACTGCTAGCTGTGTTACGTTCCTTTAACTTGTCTCCCTCAGTTACCGATTGGGTACATAGTTACTTGCAGGGACGTCAACAGCGTGTACTAATTGAAGAGTTTTCGTCCAATTGGTGCAATGTGTCTGCTGGTGTTCCCCAGGGTGGCGTATTGTCCCCGCTCCTTTTTTCCATGTTTATAAACTCCATTTCCAATAATATTATGTCATCTTACCAC
>NW_024045193.1:0-666 GCF_012273895.1 Zerene cesonia
CCTTTTCTATATTCAAGAGTGAACTGAAAGTCCTGGAGGTAGACCCACCAGCGTGCAACTCGAGGTATTAAGTCTTTTTTTTTCTCTGTAAGTTTCAAGGAGTTACAATCGGTAATGATTTTGAATTTTATTCCGATCAAGTAATGACGGAAATGCTGAAGTGCACGTACTACAGCCAAGGTTTCTAATTCATAACTATGATACCTCGATTCTGCACCCTGTGTGGCTCTACTGAAATAGGCAACTACTCTTTTCATTCCACCGGCATGCTCCTGAAGTAAAACAGCACCGAGCCCGACGGCACTAGCGTCGGTGTGTAACTCCGTTGGCAACTCAGGGTCGAAGATCGCTAAAACTGGTTCAGACGTTAGGCAATGTAAGAGGTATTCCCGCGCGATTTCCTGCTCTGCACCCCATTCGAACGGTTGCCCCTTTTTAAGGAGTTTAGATATGCACGCTGTTTTGGCTGCATATCCAGCAATGTATCGCCGGAAGTAGCTAGCGAGACCCAAGAATTGTCGAACCTCCTTCGCGGTAGTTGGTTTCGGTGATTTTAAAAGAGCATCGACTTTTCCTGGGCTCGGCCGTACCTGACTATGTCCTATAACCCTTCCCAGATATTCGACTTCGGAAGCCAAAAATGTACACTTTTTCAAGTTAACTGAA
>NW_024045193.1:676-2902 GCF_012273895.1 Zerene cesonia
CCCACCAGCGTGCAACTCGAGGTATTAAGTCTTTTTTTTTCTCTGTAAGTTTCAAGGAGTTACAATCGGTAATGATTTTGAATTTTATTCCGATCAAGTAATGACGGAAATGCTGAAGTGCACGTACTACAGCCAAGGTTTCTAATTCATAACTATGATACCTCGATTCTGCACCCTGTGTGGCTCTACTGAAATAGGCAACTACTCTTTTCATTCCACCGGCATGCTCCTGAAGTAAAATAGCACCGAGCCCGACGGCACTAGCGTCGGTGTGTAACTCCGTTGGCAACTCAGGGTCGAAGATCGCTAAAACTGGTTCAGACGTTAGGCAATGTAAGAGGTATTCCCGCGCGATTTCCTGCTCTGCACCCCATTCGAACGGTTGCCCCTTTTTAAGAAGTTTAGATATGCACGCTGTTTTGGCTGCATATCCAGCAATGTATCGCCGGAAGTAGCTAGCGAGACCCAAGAATTGTCGAACCTCCTTCGCGGTAGTTGGTTTCGGTGATTTTAAAAGAGCATCGACTTTTCCTGGGCTCGGCCGTACCTGACTATGTCCTATAACCCTTCCCAGATATTCGACTTCGGAAGCCAAAAATGTACACTTTTTCAAGTTAACTGAAAAACCTGCTTTAGCCAATACCTGGAGGACTTCACGCAGCGTTTGAAAACCCTCACATATCGTATTTGATAGGATTAGTACGTCATCGATGTACGTCAAGACCTTACCGGCATCGATGAGTGGTTTGAGAGTCTTTGAAATAATACGTTGATACACAATTGGTGCGTTAGCTAATCCATAAGGCATTTTTAGGTATTCCATATGTGCCTCAGGGGTTACAAAGGCCGTTTTACTGATGGAATCGTCATCACACATGGGTATTTGATGAAACCCGGTAGCCATATCAAGGCTGGTGAAGTACTTGGAACTACCGAGCTTATCAATATGGTCGTCAATTAACGGTAACGGATATCGCTCTTTTACAGTTATGCTGTTGAGCGCGCGGTAGTCAACACACATCCTATCACTCCCGTCCTTCTTTTTGACGAGAATGATGGGACTTGCGTACTCCGACTGTGATTCGCGAATGATTCCCTTAGCTAACAGATCGTCAATTATTTTACGCACTCTTGTCTTCTCATCAGCCGACAGCCTATAGGGACGCTGACTAACAGGGGCATTGGTGGTTAGTTTTATTTCCATGCTACCCGTGTTCACTGTGGAAGTTGATGTTCCAGTCGTAAAAATATCGGAAAACTCATTAATGATATCTAGTAGTTGTACCTTATCGTCTCCTACCAAAGGAGTCTTAGCAATGTCTTGAACATCCACAGTGGACACGTTTTGCACGGTAGGTACATTTGTTCTTGTCAAGCGTTGAGTATCACTGGTCCTAGTATATATCAGTCCGTCCCGGTTAAGTACATCGGTACCGATCAAAATTGGGGCGTTAATACATTCGCGCGCGACAACGTACAAGTCTACCTCAAGCGATACTTCTGGGAATTCAATAATAGTGGTGATATACGATGTCGACTCAACCTCTTGACTTCCTATACCACGCATTAATCGATTAGTATGCTTCTTATTCAAATTAAAATGATTTAAGACCGATTCCGAGATTAATGAAATGTCGGACCCGCTGTCAATTAATACATCTACGGGTACCCCTTGAACAACCGCCGGCATTACGTTATTTGTTCTTGATTCGATTCTAAGCAAAAATTTACCTCATTGGTTTTATTAGATTGTGATCGCAACCTTTGAAAACAAGAATCTATCAAATGCCCGTCTCGTTTACAAAAGGTACAACGTTTCGTACGCACATTATTTTCTATAGTAACACTAGGATTTGATCTTAAAGTCGAATTGCGTGACTGATGAACAGTTGAATCACTATTCGCCTGTTTTTGCCTACATTGATACTTCCTATGACCAGCCTTGCCACAGTTATGGCAAACGCTTTTGTCTATAACCCTACGAGTATCACGTTTATGTACCAGAAAAGATCCCATACTAGTGGATGAACGGACAGCATTGCTAGAACTTTTCACGTCACCTTTCGGTTTTGCGAACGCGGATAAAAATGTTACCAAATCTTTTGAAGATGGATTTGCATTGGTTGCCATGGCTTTAACTTGAGGCTCGGTAATACCTCGAATAATAACTGCTACTTTTAACTCTTCGGACAAACCTGCGACTATATTTAAACGCAAAAGCGATCT
>NW_024045194.1:0-2888 GCF_012273895.1 Zerene cesonia
TGAACTCTGAAATATTCATTGACTGGTATGACAACACTTTTATCCCTGAAGTAAAAAAAAGACAAAACGAAATTGGTAAAGAAGGAAATGTACTTCTTTTACTGGATAATGCGCCAACCCATCCTTCGGCTGAACTCTTAGAGAGAGAAAATGGAAAGTTTAAAGCAAAATTTTTGCCTCCTAACGTGACATCCTTGCTACAACCAATGGATCAAAGTGTTATTGAAACATTGAAACGACTTTATAGAAAACAACTTTTACGTAGATTGTTATCTGTTGAAGAAGATAATGTAGAAGTTGTTTTATCATTTTTTAAGGGAATGAATTTAAAGGAGTGTTGTTACATGGTTGTAGATGCGTGGGATTTGATTGAAAGGAAGACTTTGAACAAAGCTTGGAACAGAGTACTTAACCGTGAGAATGAAAATTCAATAACCAATTCGGATGATTCTATGTTGGAGGAGATTAATGACTTAATGTTAAAGATACAAATATGCAAGGATTGTTATGATAGTGATTTGAAAGAGTGGGTCACTTGTGACAGTAATGATCAAGGCTTCCAAATTATGTCGGATGACGAAATCGTAGAAAACATATTGCAGAGAAATGAACAGCAGGAAATGCAAGAAGATGAGACAGAAGAAAATCTAGAAGTAGAAAATGATGCTGGACCATCTCATGATGAAGCACTCCATGCCCTGGAAACAGCTCTTAAGTGGTTTGAAAAACAAACTGAGAGTGATACTGCAAGTTTACTACAGCTGAAACGAATTCGTGATATAGCAGCAATAAAGAGAAGAAGTGGCTTACGTCAAATGACAATTACCAAATATTTTAAATCACATTAACCTTATTACATACTTTATTTCATTATTACCAAATGCAAATTACCAAACACGTACACATTGTAAGCAAATTGCACATTCGTACCTAAATAGTATTTTATTTTATGATTAAGACTGCAGTATTTTAGTATGTACGTACATGTATGTATGTAATTTAAGAAGATGTATCTCCTAATAATTTCTTAATAAACATTGATTTTCATTGATATGTATATTTGTTGTTTTTAATAAATAGCAGTATGCACAAAACCCGCTCTTTTTGGTACATTTGATTATCCGGATTTTCAATTATCCGAATGCCTAACGACAATAATTAGTCCGGTTAATCGAGTTTCTACTGTATCCATTTTTAGTTTTTAAAGTGACCACACGCACATAGTCGTCACAACCAGAATGCAACTCAACCACACATCCCAAAGGCCATTTTCCTGCAGGCAGATTGCTGTCTTGAATGATCACAATGTCATTTAATTTGATATTATCTTGCGGTTGTCTGCACTTGCTTCTCGCTGATAAATGTGGTAAATACTCATGTTGCCATCGCTTCCAGATATCTTGAAATATTTTTTGTCATAAATGCAATCTTGTTCTTAGGTCTCTTTCTGTTTCATATATTGATAATGTTGGATCGCTTGCTAGAAAATGTGAGGGTGTCAAATAATCTAGCTCCTCTGAGTCCTAGTCTAGTCTCGTAAGAGCACAAAGTGGCCTTTAAGCAAGCCTCCAGCTGAGCATGTCGTACTATATTCTTCGTATGTTAATCGTTGCTCGCCAATCACTCTCTTAAGGTGAAATTTGAGAGTCTTGACGGCTGCTTCACTAAGACCACTGGCTGAAGGCCAAGATGGGGCATTGAAATGCCACGTTATTCCCATATCGGCTACCTGTGATTGAAACTGTGTACTAAATATCTTGAGTATTTCCTCATATTCTTGCTGTAGTATTTTATTTGCTCCTATAAAATTAGTGCCATTATCACTGTAAATATTACCAGGCTTAAAACGGCGAGCTGACATCCGACGCAGGGCTCTGGTATAAAACTTGTACTTGTTAAATCTGATACAAGTTCCAGGTGTACAGCTTTTGTAGCCATACAAGTAAATACTGCAATATAACCTTTTGTTGTCTTTATACCTCTTGATTTGATAAATACATGACCTGTATAGTCGACTCCCACGTTGTAGAAGGGTCTCGATGGGTTTACTCTAGCAGCAGGTAAATCTCCCTGTTCGATTTTTATTCATTACGGTTACGTTATGTATGCATTAGTAATAAAACAGATTCTATAGAGGACAGACGTTTCATTTTAACATTCGAGAGATACAAACTTTTGAAGGTGCATGCTACAATGACATCTTTACATAGTCTAGGAGCTGATGAACAAAACCTGAGTCTCTTAGCAACTGCGGAAGTAATGATAAAAGGTGAAAATGGGCACATTACTACTCTCAAGGCATTAATAGATACAGGTTCACAGGCTTGTTTCATTACTCTTTAATTTGGATCTTTTATTGGGTGTAAATGAATATACAAAAATTCTTGAGAAAGGATTAATCAAAGGTCCCTCAGGTACTATATGTACACAAAATACCAACCTAGGTTGGATTATAATGAGTGGTATTAATATGAAAGTTAATGCTATACGTAAGTCTTTAGTAGTTACGAATGTAACTAATGAATCAAATCTGAATGACTTGCTTAAAACTTTATGGGAAATAGATATTGATACAAATAGAAAGTTAACTAAAGAAGAACAGCTATGTGAAGATATATATGAAAGGACACATGATAGAAGTAGTGATGAAAAATATATAGTTACATTACCTTTTAAAACTGGAGAGCTGCTGTCACCTGAAGGTAACACGAGGGAAGTAGCTGTAAAAAGATTAATGCAATTAGAGAGAAGATTTAAAAGAGATCCAGATCTGAAAAAAGAATACCTGAAAGTTATAGAAGATTATAAAAAATTAAAACATATTGAAGAAGTACCTGAAAGAGAAATAAATAAAAGAGCAGTTTACTTACCTCACCATGCTGTTGTAC
>NW_024045195.1:0-2776 GCF_012273895.1 Zerene cesonia
AGGACATGGACCGTTTACCTGGCGAACCAGACCTCGGAGCTGTGTCAAATACAGTTATTCGATTGCTACGACCAGTACCAAGGCATGTCAATCATATAATTTATTTTGACAATTTTTATACGAATATTCCTCTGGTACATTACTTGACCAACGAAGGTATTTATTGTCTTGGAACAGTACAGAGAAACAGGCTTGGAAAGTCGTGCAAGTTGCCGGAGAAACGGGATATTATGAAATCCAACGTACCCAGAGGAACGAAAATGTAGCCTCTCACGAAGGCCTAGAATTGTCGGCCACAAGTTGGAAAGACAACAAACAGGTATTATTACTATCCACGTATGTTGGCGTTGAACCAGCGGATACTATAACCCGCTACGAAAAAAAACTAAAGGCCAATATTCAAATATCATGTCCTCGGGTTGTAAAAGAATATAATGCACACATGGGCGGCGTTGATTTGATGGATAGCTTCATTGGTCGATATCGCATCCGCATAAAGTCGAGAAAGTGGACAACGAGGCTCTTCTACCACTTGTTAGACATGACTGTCATCAATGCTTGGGTACTGTACAAAAAGGTAAACACAAGGAAAGGAAAACTTCAGAAGAATATAATATTCTTCTAACTTCATAATAATTATGAAGTTAGCAGATTTTAGAACTGAGCTTGCCGATACTTTATGTAGATATCAAAGTCACTCAAAAAATAAAAGAGGCAGACCCAGTACCAACAGTCAACAAGACAATACAGTACCCTCTAAAAAACCCCGGACAGGTGCACAAGTACTACCCTCAACTGACGTGCGTTCCGATTGTATTGGCCATGAAAAAATATTTATGGAGTCTAGGAATAAATGTAAATTTAGTAATTGTAGGAAACTTACCTCCTGGTTCTGTAAAAAATGCAAAGTATCGTTATGCGATAATAAAAACAATCGATGTTTCGCATTATTTCATGCATAGGTCATTTAAGATTTCTTTATGGCCATAATGCCTGAAGTATCAAAATTGATACCTGTTTTTTTTTAAATAAATATGGAAAATAAATATTGTGATTTATTTAGCTATTTTTCCCTTCATCTAGACCCTCAAGCAAATACAGTAATATTTAAAAAAGAAGACTCGCGTAAATCAGGCTACTAAGGGTTAAGTATATTCATCTGGCGCTAATTGTAAAGAAGATTTTAATAAAACAAGACAATCATAAAATCACATTTTAAATACACTAAGTTGATTTTTTATCAAATGTGATGGCAGAAATAAAAATTCGTGACTCATTATCGCACGTGGAATCAAAAAAAACATGTAACTGATATTTTTATTAAGTAAATTAATACAAAATTTTCAATAATTGTAAAAATTGCTTAAATTATTTATGCAGAGGTAAGATTGATCCACAATCATTTATTTTATAAGTTTGATTATACAAAAAATCTGCTTTTATCCGAATGAATTTTTTTTATTACGATAGAAGTTTATGTGCTTTGTGTGTATATGTGCTTTTAATAGTATAATTTGACAGACTTAAATTGTAATATATCAAATAATTTCATTGTTTACAGGGACTAGGTGCACGATGAGGTCGTGAAGGGTCACGCACACATATTAGAAACTAAGTGCTTCCGCGAGTTAGGGCTTTAGCAAATCAGAAGCCGCTCTTGAATAATACTCAGTGCGTCCATGACAGTCGGCGAAAGCGCAAGCGTTCTTTGATTACAATAAATTTTTTGTTAAAAATAGCCCAAACCTCGTCCGTTACATTTCTTGTAACCTTAGTAACCCGCGCGTTCTCCGAGCAAAATGCATGTGCTCGATATGCGGCAAAACAACGTATGTACCAAAAACAGAGAAGTAAATATTCGTGTATTATCGATTTATAACGCTAAAATAATGATTTTTGTTTTAGAATGTGTGTATGTTTGAATGTTTATTATTATTTTTTTATTTTTAAACTGAAAAAGTTTATTATTTTTGTTACTTCACAGTTTTATGTCCGATCGCGTCGTGAATGATTCACAGGTGGAAAGGTGGCTGCATGAGCTAGAAACTGAAGACGAAGATGTGATTTAGTCATGTTCCACACTCCTCAAAGACGAGCTAGTGACACCTTCACCATCTCACCACCCACTAAACAACCTGCAACCACAGTAGTGCGAAAAAGCGTGAATAGGACTACAAGGAATGCAGAAAAAGAAGATTGCTGATTAAAGCAAAAACCCACCTAAAGAAATAACGTAATTTAAAAAGTTAAATAAAGGACGGCGTCATAGTGGCGTTAGACAGGCTCTACCAAATAACATTGATGGACCATATGGATAGGGCTGACAGGTCATTCAAAAACGAGTAGGAGACAAATGATTAGGAAGACTGTGGATGCAGAGGATGGATGGATGGGTGAAGGTAGAGAGGGTGAGAAAGGTGAAGAACAGGAAGGTAGTCGTCGGCTGTATGAATGAGGAAGAAAGAAACCAGGCAAAGGAAGTCTTTCTTAATCTCAGAAATAATGAGGGATTATATAGTTGTTGAGGAAGTGAGATACAAAAGTCCTCTATTAGTCTGCAGGGATGTCATGAAATGCGGCGTAGTCGATTTCACCACTACCTTCAATAACCAGAACGCTGGCATTCTTGAGAGCTTTAAGGGAGAAGAGAGAAACTGCATCCATACAAACTGCAATTGACTCAGGAATTGAAAGATTCTGACTATACTTAGTCTGGCCATAAATACTGTTACACTTAATTATAAAAAAATATTACATTTGAATTTCGAATCTGTCA
>NW_024045196.1:0-2752 GCF_012273895.1 Zerene cesonia
ACACTACCACTCACTGACTCACTGACATCGCTTTTCTCGGAAACTGGGCCAAAAGTAGAGGTAATTTTGACATGAACGGATAGAGGAGCCGTAATCGACCAGAGGAAAAATATAGAGAACTCGTGTCGCTCGAAGACCAGCTCGACGCCCGGCGGCCCGCAGAAACGGTGGCTCGTGGAGGGGTGGTGTTCGTACAAAAAATGCTCTAGACCTTCAGCAATTACCAGGTGCGCCAAAAAAATGGCTAATTTCGCGAAAACAAGATGGCCGCCATACTTTGCCAAAATCGCCATTTATGAATCCTTACGTCTCAAATTTAGCTCACGTGGTCTGAGCAAGTCGGCCAATTGATCGGTACCCCGTTTGAGTGGATCCGAGCCCCCGTCTACGACTTTCATACAACGTTAAATCCAACGGCCCGTCGAAACGGTGCAAGTTAGGTAAGGGGTCCTTGAACTAAAAATGATCACCACCTTGAGACGCTACCAGGGAGTTATATTGGGACGTTCGATTTTCAAATTTTACCATTTTTGGCCCAAAATTTCCAACGTAAATTTAGGCGAGGTGGCGCAATACGGAAACACACCAACGGCACAATCGTACTCGCCCAGGTCCCAGAATATCCAGAAAAATCCGATATCTTGAACTTTCTCCCTGCTCCGTCGAGACGGTCGACGGCCCGCGCAAACGGTAGCAGCTGCACATGGGGTGCTCGAACAAACTTTGGACTAGACCTTGAGCGATTACCACAGAGTGCAAAAAAAATTCAAAATGGCGTCAAAAATGGCCGCCGCCATACAAATGCCAAAACGGCCATCTCTTATTGGATCGCGTTGAAACTTCGCATAGGGGCTTTAATTGGGCCGCACAATATGTCTGCATACTGAAAATCCCGCTCCGACCTCTGGTTTCCAAGTTTCATACAACGCAAAATCGCACGGCCCTCCTAAACGGCGCGAGTTAGGCGGGGGGCGTAGAAGTAAAAAATGCTCAGAAACTTGAGTCGCTACCAGGGAAAAAGACGAATTTCAAATCGGACTAAATTTTTTTTTCCAAAATGGCCGATTTTTTTGAGGCAAGATGGTGAAGCCGTTTACTGCGCGATCGGTCTGAAAATTGATTTCTGTTCTCAAATTGTCCAAATTAATTGAACTACATACTCAGAATTTCTCTCTGATCCCCGGCTTCCATTTTCCATACATCACGAAATTCATCAGCCCTCTGAATTGGTGACAGGTAGGTCGGGGTCGCCAAAGCAAAAAATGTATTAAAACTTGGTCCGCTTCTAGACATATAACCGTTTCTGGTAAAAAGCGAAAAAAAAATATTTGGAAAATATTATATGGAAATTGCCATAGCAGTAAGGGTATTTGCATACGAACGGCATAAGAGAATGCTACGGGCTGATCGCTGCAAGCGTACCGCGCAACCTCGAAGGTGGATTGCCTCCGTGAGTTGAAAATATGTGAATGAGTAATATATATAAGCAGTACGAACTGTCCACTGGCTGTGGAATCGCTATTTGCAGAACATAAATTGACATGGATTACTAAGGCGTTATGAAATCAATGATGATTGGTGTCCCTGGGACGCGCCGCGGTCTGCTTGCTGCCCGCGCACAACGCACTGTCGAAAGTGAATAGCCTCCCCGAGTAGAAAATATGTTGGATGAATTATTTATAAGCAGTACAGATTGACTGTGGAATCGGTGCATAGGGACAGAGAGAGTGACTTTGTTTCTGTACTCGTACTATGTAGTTATTCTCATTGACAAAATTGTTACACGAATTGGTATTCTCTTGTGTTAGATTTTACGCGAGTATTATACATTTAGAAATTAAAGACTTTTTAACATATAATGCGTATAAAATTCGTTAAAAAATCTTTAATTTCTAAATATTACGCAAATTTTTCAAAATTACACACTCTTATATTGGTATAGGATTTTCATTAAAAACCGGAACAGAATCTATTGAGAAACCTCCATTTCATTATAAAGACCTCTCCAATAACACTTCACAGTCAATTACATACGAATTTATTATTTTATTCCCCGATTGCCTTAAATATTTGTATTCGTTGTTGTGTTTAGTTGAACCTAACATTAGTCTATTACTATAACTTTTTGCTCAATCATCCCAGTGGTTTTTGATGTGGTTGACGGCGACACAAATAAACAAAAAGAAAATCAATTAAATAAAAAATATTAACCATTGCTTTGGGTGTATAAAACATTCATATTAAATAGGAATTACATCTTAAAAGAAAATATACAGAAAGTGTCTGGCCATCATATAAGGGTAATAATAATATATTTTGGATAACAAACAAAAAGAACCCGCACCACAACTACGCTGGAGCGTACAACTATATTGTATTTTCGTACATTAAACTGAATCTCAAACATTTATTTATTTAATTAGACTTCTTATGGATGCACTTAAGAATAATCGTACCATAATTTTACGAAGTTTTTGAATTTACCACTACTTAACTCTTTAACACTATGTATGTATGTATATTTTATTGTAAAAGTCTCATAAACGATTTTTTTTACTTTACTTATTAGGAAAATGAGTATTCCAATTTTATTTCTGTTCCTTCTATAATAAAAATGTCTATCACCTACTCTTGGCTTGTCTATCAGTCGGTGTTATTGCGTACGTGTAAAATAGAATTTATTAAATATATATTGTGACGGTACAGTAAGGATATTAGTACTCTTAAAGTGATCTCTCAGTGAGTACTGAGC
>NW_024045197.1:0-2745 GCF_012273895.1 Zerene cesonia
TTTTTTTTTGAAAATTCATTATTATAAATTTACATAATGAATTTAAAATCTTACTTAATATAAAAAACAATAAGGGATCAACTTTCATTTTTATTTCACTATTTTCTTATATTTTATTCAATAATTTTTTAGGTTTATTTCCTTATATTTTTACAAGAACAAGTCATTTAACTATTTCATTATCTTTATCTTTATCTCTATGAATTAGATTTATATTATTCGGTTGAATTAATAATACTCAACATATATTTATTCATATAATTCCCCAAGGAACTCCTAATATTTTAATACCTTTTATAGTATTAATTGAAACTATTAGAAATTTAATTCGACCAGGAACTTTAGCTATTCGACTTACAGCTAATATAATTGCAGGACACTTATTATTAACACTTTTAAGAAATACAGGAAATATTTTAAATAATTATTTATTAATTTTTTTAATTATTACTCAAATTATTTTATTAATATTAGAAAGTGCTGTAGCAATTATTCAATCTTATGTTATTTCAATTTTAAGTACTTTATATTCTAGTGAAACTAATTAATGTCAAATAATTTTTATAATCATCCATATCATCTAGTAGATTATAGACCTTGACCTTTAACAGGAGCAATTGGAACAATAACTTTAGTAACAGGAATAATTAAATGATTCCATAATTTTAGTATAAATTTACTTATTCTAGGTTACATTATTATTATTTTAACTATATATCAATGATGACGAGATATTTGTCGAGAAGGAACATATCAAGGTAAACATACTATTTTAGTTTCAAAAGGATTACGATGAGGAATACTATTATTTATTATCTCTGAAGTATTTTTCTTTATTTCATTTTTTTGAGCTTTTTTTCATAGTAGATTAGCCCCAAATATTGAAATCGGAACAATATGACCCCCTATAAATATTATCCCATTTAATCCATTTCAAATTCCTTTATTAAACACTATTATTTTAATTACTTCAGGATTAACAGTAACATGAGCTCATCATGCAATAATAAATAATAATTTTTCCCAAACATCCCAAAGATTATTCATTACTATTTTATTAGGATTTTATTTTTCTATTCTTCAAGCATATGAATATTATGAAGCTCCATTTTCTATCTCAGATAGAGTTTATGGATCAACATTTTTTATAGCAACTGGATTTCATGGGTTACATGTAATTATTGGAACTATTTTTCTTTTAACATGCTTTATTCGACATTTATTTTATCATTTCTCAAGAAATCATCATTTTGGATTTGAAGCAGCAGCTTGATATTGACACTTTGTAGATGTAGTTTGATTATTTCTATATATTTCTATTTATTGATGAGGTAACTAATTATTTATATAATATATATAGTATATTTGACTTCCAATCAAAAAGTTTAATAATTTTAATATAAATAATTAAAATTTTGCTATTAATCTCATCTTTATTTTTTATTATTTCAAATTTATTAATATTTATTTCAATAATTTTATCAAAAAAATCATACTCAGATCGAGAAAAATCTTCTCCTTTTGAGTGTGGATTTGATCCTAAATCTTTACCCCGTATTCCATTTTCTTTACATTTTTTTTTAATTACAATCATTTTTTTAATTTTTGATGTAGAAATTGCTTTAATTTTTCCTATTATCCCTACTTTTATAATAACTAATATCTACTCTTGATTTTATTCATCTTTATTTTTTATTATTATATTATTAATTGGGTTATACCATGAATGAAATCAAAAAATATTAAATTGAACTTATTAGGATTATAGTTTATTAAAACATTTGATTTGCATTCAAAAAATATTATTTATATATAATTTTTCTTAAATAAGAAGCAAATATTGCATTTAATTTCGACTTAAAAGATTGAGTAAAAACTCCTTATTTATTAATTGAAACCAAAATAGAGGTATATCACTGTTAATGATATTAATGAATACAAATTCCAATTAAGAAATATATTTTATTAAGCTGCTAACTTAATTTTTAGTGATTAAAATCATTAATATTTCTATTTATATAGTTTATTTAAAACTTTACATTTTCAATGTAAAAATAAAATTTTTATTTTTATAAATATTATATTTAAAGATTTTTTTTAATCACCTTAATATCTTCAATATTAAACTCTTTTTAAGCTATTTAAATAAATAATTACTACTAAATATATTGTTAAAAATAATATTCATAAAATGAATCTATATAAATAAATTTTATAATTATTTATTTGAAAAATATTAAAAATAATTGATTTATTTTTTAAAATTAAATATATACCTTGACCTCTATATAATTCTCTTCAACCTAAATCCACAATATTACTTAAATTTTGACCTAAATTTAAAAATCTATAATTTAAACCATAAGTAGATAAATTAGGTATAAATCATATACAACTTAAATAACTTCTTAATTTATAAGTTAAAATAAATTTATTAATAGAAAATAAATTTATTAAACTTCTTATATACCCAAATACCCCCCCTAAAATAATTACATAAATTACTATTAATTTTAAATTTATAGGTAAATAAATTATATAAGGATAATTAAAAATTATTCATCTTAAAAATCTACCTGAAATTAGTCTTATAAATAAAAGCATAATTATTCTATTTATTATAGTATAATCTTCATCATATAATTGATACACTCTTATTAAATTAAATTCATTAATTATTAAATATATTAATAACCGAATTGTATAAAATACTGTTAAACCAGTAGAAAAATAATATAAAAAAAA
>NW_024045198.1:0-2707 GCF_012273895.1 Zerene cesonia
CTTGCATCCTTGGCCCAGGATTTGACTCTGAATGAAATCCTGTATGCAGTCTGGTTTCGTCTGAATCTGATTGGTTTTAACTCACGAAGATACCCATTACCGAACTTCGGGCATTCAGCCTCCATATACAAGAAAGACTGTGTACTTGTGGCTATGAAAGGATAAGGAGGGATGAGAGCCTACATGTACTTATTAGGAAAAACAGCTTATTTATAAAAAATGAATGAACTCTTAGACACAAATTGAAATTTAAGAACAATTATTATCTTTTTCCTATTAAATTAATGCCCTGTTTTTACTATATAGTAATAGTAGTAATTTTCATGAGGTATTTGGGAATCATGCATATGCATTTCCCTATTCTTAAAGTTATGCGCGATTTGAGAAGATGGAATCTCTTTAGTTAAATCTTTGTATAAGAGATTTCATCCCTCTGGTCGGAAAAATTATTAATCAATGCCAACCTTATACGCGAGGCAGAAATGGTAATTTTATTTAAAAATATATAACATTTTAATTAAACATAAATTCGATAGTTTGCTACCCGGTCCTGTACTAACATACTAATTTACAATTAAATTGCAAATTTTTATGAATCTCGTTAAAACGTTCGGGTTCCCGTTAAATTCGGGAACTGGGCGTAATGCCTTAAAAATTAAGTCAGGGTCATGTACCGCCATCCCTTGTCAGATGGATGTCAGAATTGTTTATCTATTTATATGCTAATAATCGTAGAGACATATTAAATAAATTTTCGTACATACTCTTCAATAAAGATGATTATAGAAAATATCTATTAAATAATATTTTTATACCTTATATCATTTACATATCATTTAATCAATATTTACTTATTACGTTATATATGTATATATATATTATATATATTTAGTTTTTGGGCTGTATCTCTATTGTAATTTTATCAATTCACAATGCCTCAAAATAAACTAAATATTGGACTTCCCAATCCTGGCTCCCTTGGTTCTAAGCATGATGAATTTATAGTGGCGATGCAACCTCATGACGTGGATATAATGGCCATCAATGAAACTTGGTTGCGCGCAGGTGAGGAAGGGCGTGCCCCGGCACTTGCGGAATACAGGCTCAGGCACATCCCGCGCCCGGTGAGCGTGCGTTCGCGGGGTGGGGGGGTGGGTTTTTACATTAGGAGGGGTCTTACAGTTAGAATTTTATCGCATCCAGTATCAGCAACAGTAGAGCAGATGTGGCTCAAGCTTGCATTTCAAGGTAAGACTGTGATTGTAGGTACCGCTTATCGTCCGCCATGGTTAGAGCCTGATTTGTTTCCTAATGCGTTATCAGAAACAATGGGGTCATTTTTATGGGCTGAATATTTGGTTTTGTCAGGAGATTATAATATAAATTGTTTAGATCGCTACCACCCTAATCTAGGGAAGCTAGACTCTTTTTTAACAACATTTAACCTCACCCAACACATTTCAGCGCCTACACATTTTACTGCTCAGTCAGAAACCCTCATAGATTACGTCTGTACTAATGTACCCGTTTCCGATTTAACTATAGATTTTATAGAATCTCTGAGCAGCCATGCCTTGATAAGCTGTACCCTAAATATTCCCACGGTTAAATTACATCCCAAACAGATATTGTATAGACCAATAAAAAATATTGACATTGAATCTTTTAAACAGTCTTTGGATAATATATTATGGAGTAAATTACTGTTACATGATAATATAAATGAGCTCGTTTTAAGCTTCGTTTGACTTTTATGCACCGAAAAAAAAATATAACGATAAGCACAGCCAGTCATCCTTGGATTACATACAACATGAAAATGATTATGAAGAAACGTGACGAGGCACATATTTTAGCTAAGCGGAGTAAGCTCGAAGTACATATTAAAATGTACAAAGAACTTAAACAATATGTAATAAATGCGCTTGATAGAGAAAAACAGGCATATTTAGTACCTATGTAAATAATAATAGAAGCAAACCTATAAAAATGTGGAAGCATTTAAAAAATCATATTCAGTTCCATCCTAATCAGGATAGTGTCCTGCCTCCTCACTTAAATGATCCCCATAATATAAATTCCCACTTTTTTTAACCTTACTTCTACTAATCAAAATATATCCATATCCACGCTTACATTTTATGAATTTCATCGACATGACATCTCAGTTTTCAAATTTGAGACAGTTGATGAAAAAACGGTACTAAAAATCATAAACGAAATAAAATCGAATGCTGTTGGTATAGATGATGTTTCTCTTGATATGTTGCTTCTTACCCTGTCTCATACTTTGACCGTTCTCACACATATAATTAACACCTCGTTTCAGTCAAATTCCTTTCCTGACCTTTGGCGACATGCGCTGGTACGACCTCTGCCCAAAAATGAAAATCCATTAAATTTCACAGACCTTCGCCTTCCAAAAAATAGCTCAGAAGCAACTAATGAGTTTCCTGGAAGCCAATTCCGTGTTACCGGAAAAGCTTTTTAATAATATCAGTTGTTAAAACACTTTTAATGTTTCAAACATAAATATGTTATAGATTGAATTCTATTGGTAAATGATATTGAAAAGTTTTTCGAATCACAATAGTTGCTTTATTGAGCTTTATAGCATTGAAATGCTTTATGCCCCTTAGGCACATGAAATCGAAAGAGTAGAAGAAATTCGATTACTGTGGCAGGATCACGGGTGGCCGAGAGGCTA
>NW_024045199.1:0-2675 GCF_012273895.1 Zerene cesonia
TTAATGTTATATATGTATTTAATATTCGTATTTTTATTTTTATTTTTTTTTTGTATTTATTTTTTATTTACTTTTTTTATCTTCATATTTATATTTAATTATGTTGAGCTATTTATGTTTTCTATAAAGAAATGTTTTAGTTTGGTTTTCAGATTTTTGTGCGTTATTGATTCCATGAATCATGAACAAAACAATCGCTGTTACTTGCTAGAATAGAATGAAATTGATTATTCACGAAAAAACTGATCTAATTTCGGTTCTAACTCCGCTGTCGTTTCCTGCTCATTAATAATATTCACGTAATTTTTGTTCATAGATCCATTTCCCCGGTATGGTTTGTACATACCTCGAGCGTAAGTTCCGCGCTGGCCTCGGCCTCGTGATGTAGGCGGTTGCCAACCGCGCTGGACGCGCTGCGATCTGCCTCGGAACGAGTGTCCCCTATGTGAAGACGCTTGATGATGATATCTTCCACGGTTATACCGAAAATTGTTATTAAAATGTCTAGTTGAATAATTTCTTTTATACATACTCATTACTTCATCCGAAATTGAGGGGGATGAAGTTTCCTCATCCTTGGCTGCTTGTATCGCATCCTTCAGCCAGCTGAAATTTCTAGCCGCTATTAAAGTACTGAGCCTACGATTTCGTAAGCCATCGGAAAACTGTTTAATTGCTTGTCTTTCATTGATAGGCTTTAAAACATTGTAGTTTTCTGATTTACCGTCGGCTTGCGCAATCGTAAGGTTCACAAATAACTCCGTAATTTCTTCTCCGAAATCTGAAATGGTCATGTCATTTTGTCTGATATTATGTAACTTTTTTTGAATAGCCGTTGCGCCCTTACTTGGCAATAATTGTCTTTTCATGTCAATAACTAACGTTTTGAAACATTGGAATAGTCATCTTGAAGACGTAACTTAGCAGATTGGGATATTCTGCTTTTTAATACAAATTTTATTAAGTTATTTTTACAATCAGATGATTTAAGCAAAGAATCGTAGTATTGAATACTATCAATTAACTGTTTTATACTCGCTTCGTCGTTTGTCACAACAGGCATCAAGGTCAAAGCCGTTTTTAAATCAAATGTATCCATTTTGGTACAACTTTTGCTTTCAACACTGTCGGAACACAATTGAATAATATCCTTATATAACAAATCAAACTTCCTACAAGAATTCTCATAAATTGATATATCCTCACTACTTAATTTTCCCTCACTTATATCCTTTTTAAAATTTACTAACCAACTCGAATATTGATTAAAAATAACATTCGCTTCATTCAACTTAGTTTGTAAAATATTTCCTTGTCGTCTACTCGGTCCAATCTTAATTAAATATGTTTTTACTTTCTTTAATTCTTCATACAATTGATTTAACAAAATAGCCATAACTTACCACCAATATATAGCTCAATTAAAAATAGTACGCACTTACATATTTTAAAAGTAAACATTTTAAGTGAGTAACACATATAAAGAAAAACTAAAGATTACTAACTACATGAAGTTATTTAGTTATGAAGTTATAAGAGCGTAATTGCACTGCAATAAGCGATAATCAAGTAAAGTGTAGCTTAAAAACTTACTTACTTAGTTTGAATTGTTTCGGCGTGACCTGACCTGGTTCTAGGTTTTAGTGATTATCTCATGACCTATATCTTTTTAGGATTCCGTACCCATAGGGTAAAACGGGATCCAGTTGTTAAGACTTCGCCTCCCGTTTGTCTGTATGTCTGTTTGTTCGTCCGTCTGTCACCAGACTGTTTCATATAAGCCGTGATTGGTGAAAAGTTGAACGCTATAACATAACAATAACTTGAATAATAAAATAATGATATTAGGCAACGCTTAGCACGGTCATAAATTGGATGGGTGACCGATTCTTCTTCTAACCGACGTTAAGTGTCGCGAGTGCAACTCGCGCTTGACTGATTTTTTTATTCGTGCCAAGAATCGCTTGCAGTTGAGATGATTTTTAATCGATTTATGGTTTTTACCTCTGAGAGTATGTTTTGTTTATTTAAAAATTTAAATGAGCTTAAAATACGTATTATATATATATATATATATATATATATATATATATATATATAAAAGTTCATTACGTACGTATGTATGTATTATTCGGAGATATAACGCAAATACTTATATTTCGCACTAATCACTACGCACACTCACACTTTCGCCTTGGAGAACATCGCCTGGCCTGGCTGGTAGACCTCGTCTGCTGCGGCCATGGGAAGAACGGGCTGCCGGAACTGGCGGAATAGGGACCCTCGCAACGTATTTCGATTTATCTCCGTCGTTATCCACCCTTTGTGGCACCGCTTATACGCGCGATAACCGCAATATATTGTTCCCATAAGTATAACCAGCACAATCACACCTAGTAGTATACTGATGGCGGAAAGATGCACTCTGAAATCGCTCAACTGAGAATGGTTATCGCCGGCCGCCGCATTTTGCACAATTATGGTTTCCTCTTTAGATTGTTGTTTTCCCATTTTTTCGAAATTGTAAGACGTATAGTTGCAGGCGCGAATTATGACAAAGTAACTCCATCATGATTTAGACAAAGAAACTAGCCACACAAAAGTTCCACTCCAAAAATGGGAAGCGCATCGCGTTACCGAGCGAATTCCTTCGGCAGGGTCGCCATGTACGGTGT
>NW_024045200.1:0-382 GCF_012273895.1 Zerene cesonia
AATTTTAAAATTTTAATGGCAACGAAAAACGGTGTCTTTTTACTCACCTTTTTATAGAAGAAATCAAATAAGGAGTATTTGATACTCCTTATTTGATTTCTTCTTTCTGAAAGGTATCCGCAAATGTTAATCGATGAAACTTGTTGAGCAAGATGACGATGTTGGCGCTTGGCGTTCGGCGATAGCTAGTTACTGCTCCATATTCGAAATTAAAATGGCAGAGATATAATTTTTAAGAAACTAGGAAAAAAATCAACTCCTTGCTCATTGGCTGATTTTGTTCCCCTCCTTTTGATTGGTTGTTTCAATTAGCAATGCTGCCTGATCTTGATTACAATTCACCAAAAGCAAAATTATTATTAATAATTAGCATATAATTCGA
>NW_024045200.1:392-530 GCF_012273895.1 Zerene cesonia
AAAAAATTCCACTTGTTAATAGTTTATCCATAACACAAATTGTAAAGTATGTAATATGGAAAATTTTAAAATTTTAATGGCAACGAAAAACGGTGTCTTTTTACTCACCTTTTTATAGAAGAAATCAAATAAGGAGTA
>NW_024045200.1:736-1002 GCF_012273895.1 Zerene cesonia
ATTAGCATATAATTCGACCGTAAATATTTTATATGTGTATTTCGTGGATTTAAAAAAGGGAGTCCTCTAATTTGAAAACATATCCATATACGAGTATGCAGCATGCCGTTTGTCATATGTCATGAGATATCCATTGGAAATTAGTGTTATTACGCTGAGTAGCACGCCTAATTACGCACATAGATATTTTATTTAAGTATATATTTTATATAAGTGGACTCTACTGTTATCTTTCTCTTTGTGTATGTGTCATAATGAACGTATAT
>NW_024045200.1:1012-1354 GCF_012273895.1 Zerene cesonia
ATCTTTCTCTTTGTGTATGTGTCATAATGAACGTATATTCTTTCTTATATCTTTTATCACCCGTAAAATTGTTATTCAGACATATCAGTCAATTTATATTATTTCTTGGCGATGCGTCGCCACGCCAGAAATCTGTTCTACGTGCGGCTATAGATGTTTCACATCAAAAACACGACAGCGATCTGTCAAAAGCAAGTATTTTCATTTGAGCTTGTAAGCAGTACTTTGAATAATAGTGATACTTTAAATCACACCTATTTAAATTTTTCCACACTAACAGAACTTTCGATTATCTTCTTTTTAACTACTCGCAAGTATTGAAAGAGATCCAGTCCGACGCGC
>NW_024045200.1:1364-1525 GCF_012273895.1 Zerene cesonia
ACTCAAAAATAATGTAGAATTTTGTTTATGAAAAACAAAAAACCAAAATTAAATCAGTTCAGAAGATTTTGCATTAGAACGTTTTAGAACGTTGTAATATAATAATACAAGTAGTATATTTAAGTTATATTATAGTAGTCTAGTTAAGACTGTTTCTTATC
>NW_024045200.1:1787-1944 GCF_012273895.1 Zerene cesonia
TTAGCCGTTAAGGGAGGAGATTCCAAATTCGACTATATTTTTTATGTTTGTATGACAAATAAATTATGTGCAGTTTTTATCAGACCGATGGACAGACAAACAGAGAGACACACAGACTGAGGGACTGCAAAGTAATAAGGTCTCGTTTTACCCATTG
>NW_024045200.1:1954-2078 GCF_012273895.1 Zerene cesonia
CTTAAAATGGATAAAATATGGCACTTTCAAAATGTGGCAACACACACATTCCCATAATTAGCGGATTTCCGTTCGTTGAACATTCTCCAATATTCGATAATGTTCTTTCAATTCAATTGTCTAT
>NW_024045200.1:2088-2347 GCF_012273895.1 Zerene cesonia
CATTCTCCAATATTCGATAATGTTCTTTCAATTCAATTGTCTATGTCACAAAATACATTATATATGTCTATGGTTCAAAAATTAAATAAATAGATGAAATATGAAATTTGTTTTACTTCAAACTACACCAATTCCTCTTCTTTTTGATATAATGCATTTTGGTTTGTATTTTCATATCTGTCATTCTCCTTTTTTAAATTAATTTATATTGAAATAATAAATGATTATGCCATAGACCAAACCAACCATAAACATAGAA
>NW_024045200.1:2357-2605 GCF_012273895.1 Zerene cesonia
AAGCTTTATTTATTTCTACCGCACTTTATTTAATAAATATTAAATGAGTAACAGGCAAAGAGTTAACTAGTTACTAGTTCTTGATTTGTGGTGAAGAGCATCATCAGTCGTATTCTTCATAAAACTTTGTGTTTTTATTTACTAGTATAGATTTATTTAATTGTTGTCATCTTTATGAACAATAATTATTCGTGTGAAAAGTTACTCATGAGGGATTATTTTGAGGTCGTTCGTTAACCTTAATACAG
>NW_024045201.1:0-2603 GCF_012273895.1 Zerene cesonia
AAAGTATGAAAAGGCGGTGAAAGAGGCGCAAGAGAAGAGTTGGAAGGAGTTTTGCCGGAAACAGGATAGGGAGGGGTCTGGGAGGGCATCTACAGGGTGCTGACCAGGGCAACTGGGAGAGAGGAGGACCTGCCCCTTATGAGGGGTGGTGAGACCCTCGACGCCCGAAGCTCGGCAGAACTGTTGGCGGAGACCTTCTATCCCGAGGACCAGGAGAGTGGTGAAAGTGGGGAACATCGTCAGACGCGCCGGCGCGCGGAGTCCTTGGACACCGAACCGCCGGCGGGCCCGGATGACCCCCCTTTCATCATGGAGGAGTTGAAGAGAGCCGTAAGGTCCTTCAACCCCAAGAAGGCCCCCGGGGCGGATGGCCTCACTGCCGACATCTGCCAGCACGCTGTGGATTGTAACTCGGAATTTGCGTTGCTCAACAGGTGCCTCTCTGCCGCCTACTTCCCCGCACAGTGGAAGTGGGCGACCGTGGTGATACTGCGAAAGCCGGGCAGGGAATCATACCGGGTACCGAAAGCCTATCGACCGATCGGCCTCTTACCTGTGCTCGGCAAAATCTTCGAAAAGATGCTGGTCGCCAGGCTTAGGTTTTACCTGCTGCCCAAAATAAGCCCCAACCAGTATGGCTTCATGCCCCAAAGGAGCACCGAGGACGCCCTCTATAGGCTGTTGAACCACATCAGAAAGTTGAGGGAGGAGAAGAAACTTTCTGTTGTGGTATCGCTGGACATAGAGGGGGCCTTCGATAGTGCTTGGTGGCCAGCCATAAAGGTGCGGTTGGCTGAAGTTGGGTGCCCGGGGAACTTGAGGCGGGTGATCAGCAGCTACCTGAGCGAAAGGGGTGTGAAAGTTAGGTTTGCGGGAGTGGAAGCGAGTAGGGGAACCAGCAAGGGGTGCGTGCAGTGATCCATAGGTGGACCGATCCTGTGGAACCTCTTGCTGGACCCCCTGCTCTGGATGCTAGAGGACATGAATGTTTTTTGTCAGGCCTTCGCCGACGACATCGTAGTCGTGTTTGATGGAGACACGGCTCTAGAAATAGAGCAGACAGCAAATCGTGTCTTAGACGAAATTAACAAATGGGGCAATAACAACAAGCTCAAGTTTGCGCCACACAAAACCTGTGCCCTCCTCTCTACGAGGAGGATCAAGCACGACACACCACGGCTCATTATGGGGGGTGTGGAAATCAAGTACCACGCCCAAATAAAAATACTGGGCCTCATAATAGACAGCGGCCTTACATTCAACACCCATGTCGGAAGTGTGTGCCAAAAGGCAATCGCCCGATATAAACTTTTGGCTAGGGCAGCCAGAGTTGGCTGGGGACTTAACCCCGAAATAATTAGGACTATATATATAACAGTAATAGAACCGACTGTTATGTATGCAGCGGCAGCGTGGGCACCCACCGTGGGAAAGATGGGGGTCCAAAAAAGGCTTAACACCGTGCAACGGGGTTTCGCCCAGAAAATCTGCAAGGCGTATCGGACCGTCTCCCTGAACTCAGCTATGCTGTTGGCTGGGGTGCTCCCTCTTGATCTCAGAATACTCGAAGCATCGAGATTATATGGGATCAAGAAGGGTGTGCCACACCCAGCGTTGGGGGACAGGGAGGTGGAACGAATGGCACCCGCGGTTGAGGACCCACATCCGGCAGAGCAGGTAGGGCTGGGGTTCGGGCTGGTCGACGAGGACACATATCCCGACGTGGTTGATAGCCACGTACGAAGGATCTATACGGACGGCAGCAAGATTGAGGGCCGAGTCGGAGCCGCCCTTTCCGTATGGGAGGGGGAGGCCGAGACAAAAGCCGTCAAGCTTGCATTACCGACGTATTGCACCGTCTACCAGGCCGAACTCCTAGCGCTCCAAAGAGCAGTAGATATGGCCTGCAAGAGTGGAGCGGCGAAGGTCGGTGTCCTCAGCGACTCCAGATCGGCCCTCGAGGCGGTCACCCTCAGTTCCCCCCACCCCCTTGCTGTGCAAACAAGGGCGGCCCTCCGAAAAGCTGCTTCGCAGAGGCGGGAGGTCTCCCTGTTTTGGATCAAGGCGCACGCAGGGCTAAGGGGGAACGAAAGGGTCGACCAGTTAGCCAAGGAGGCCGCTCTGGGGTCGAAAAGGAAACCCGACTACGATCTGTGTCCTGTTTCATTCATCAAGCGTATCTTAAGACAGGATACGATCGGGGAATGGGACAGGAG
Organism: Zerene cesonia; assembly: GCF_012273895.1. Taxonomy (NCBI): domain Eukaryota; kingdom Metazoa; phylum Arthropoda; class Insecta; order Lepidoptera; family Pieridae; genus Zerene; species Zerene cesonia. Next base: position 2,217 of record NW_024045201.1, read on the forward strand.
ATACGATGTAGGGGGGACGGCCGGAGTCACGAAGCTCTTTTTCCCAAGCGCTGCTGCTGCATACAAAACAGTACGGAAAATAGACATCACACACCACACCACACAAGTACTGACTGGACACGGTGGATTCGCCTTCTACTTGCATAGGTTCAAGCTAAAGGAGAATCCGTCGTGCCTGTGTCAGCCTGGAGTCGAGGAGACGATTCCTCACCTGTTACTCGAGTGTCCGATTTTTGCAAGAGATAGATACGCTATTGAGCAAAAATTGGGCATCACGATGACGGTTGAGAATCTGTCGGAGGCCCTGGGGGAAAAGAGGAGGGAAGAGTTCCTCCGATACTGTAAATACATTGTTGGGGTGGTTAGCAAAAGAAACTGTGATCGTCT
>NW_024045202.1:0-2603 GCF_012273895.1 Zerene cesonia
ATAGCTTCTTCTGCGTTTCGATTGAAGTAATAGCCAGCTTTAGTGTTTTGGAGTAGATGTGATAAGGGGTTTAATGCTAGGCAGAACCACATGGGGCTCAAGGAATCACCTTGGTAGATACCTTTTTTGATAGAAATTTGTCTTGTTGAAATAGTTTTATGATGTGTGCTGAGCTGAAGTGTGGTCTTCCAGTATGACATTATGTTCTGTAAGAAATCTACTAGTTTAGAGTTTACTTTATATATTTTCAATATTTGTATCAACCAGGTGTGTGGAATACTGTCAAAAGCTTTTTTATAATCAATATATGTACAGTGCAAGTTTCTCTTTTTTTTGGTTGCATGTTTATGAATTGTAGCGTCTATAATTATTATTATTATTATTATTATAAGATGATGCGTACTTTTCGCACGAATAAAACCTAATAAATTTTCTAATCTATGTAATTCTTCGGATACATCATCAATGTTATCCGATAAAATCGCTACGCGTTGAATTAAATCGATGTATAGAGTAATGTTTAAATTATTGGCCTTTAAATCATTTATAGCTATTTCAATTTTTTCTTGATTCTTTACTAAGTTATTTAGAATATCAGATTGTTGTTTTATCCAATCTTTACTGAGGCTTATATGATTATTCATTTCTGTGACCAATTTATTCTCATTATTCTGTAATAATTTTATTGCGGTATCATATTCAATTGCATCTGTATAGTCTAGGTTGCCAGAAATACTTTTTATATCTGAACCTAAACCATCTATGAGACCTCTCTTTATGCGATTGGGCTCAAAAGTTTCTAATTGATTAGACAATTTAATAATCTTATAATGCAAGTGTTCAATATGTGAATTATATAGCGAAAATAACCTATCGTGCAAATAAGGCGTTATTGAATTCAATTGATCCTTTACTATTGTTATACTATCACGAATATCCTTTAAATTAATAATTTGTAAAAATGAATGATAATGAGTGACAATTCTAGCAGTTCCAATATTAAATGGTAATATACCAGGTCCGTCATCCAAGCTACTCAGGGTGGGATCTTCCGCTTGTACCAGGCACAGGATCAGAGGAAGGATTCTGTAACAATTTAGGTACCCTCTTAAGCCTAGATTTAGCAACAGCGCCGTATTTCTTCTTAGTATAGATATGAATAGGTAAATCAGCTAGTACAGTATCATGCGTAAAACGCGGTGCGGTCTTTTGCCGACTAGCCCTAGGATTTCTTACAAAAATTTGTTGATCTGGAAAATACTGTATTTCGGGTTCGCGGTTCCTATTAATATTTTCGGTAATTTGAGTACGGCGTTCCAAAGACGATTCATTAATAATTGTAAATACTTTGTGCATATTATCGCGATGTTCCTGCATATATTGCTGTAAAACATTTTCTGATAGATCGATATCTACGGGATCGCGGGGATCTAAATGACCGGTAATAATGTCAAGAGGCCTGCACTTCGTGAAACTGTGGATCGAAATATTATAGGCAAGAACAGCATACGGCATTAAGTTAATGATTAATTCACCACGTCGTTCAAGTTTTAGTAAACGTATGTGTTCTAATAATGTTGAGTGAAGCCGTTCTACCATACCATTTTCGTTAGGTGCATGAGCTAGTAACTTATGGTGATTTATTCTATGAAGCCTTACAAATTCACTGAATATTTGGTCCGTGAATTCAGGACCTCGATCCGTTACGACAGTCATAGGTAAGCCATGATGTGTGCCAAACGTCAAAAGAGCTTGAACTACGCTTATTGCGGTCGCGTCTCTTAAACAATATGCTTGAGCATACTTAGAGAATGCATCTATTATAGTGAGATATTTTTGAGAATCAATACTAAGTAAATCGAGATGTACTACTTCAAAAGGCTTTGTAGGATTGTAGGACTACGATTCGAAATTTTGGATTTACTGGATTTCTATCATATTTCCCTTGACCACATATGCTACACTCATTAATATATTTCGTTACAGTTTCCTTCATTTTAGGCCAGAAGTATTTCCTAGACAAAGATAAATAAGTTTCGTTAATTCCGCGATGGTTAGTTTTACCTTCATGATAATTTCGTATTATTTCCTGTTGCTTAAAATAATCTTTAACATTATGCAACTCTAATTTTGTAAGAACTAAATCCATACATGAACTTTTAAAATTAGCCTGTATTATGGGAACTATATATATACTTCATAGCATCAGGGGGATGAACAAGAATTGCAGTTTTTATCTTAGGATCTACATATTTTTTAATAACTGAAACTATTTCGCTATTAAGATTCGCTTTGTTAATATTAATATCTATCCTAGTGTGATTTTCAAAAGGTTTGGAAATTACAGGCTTACTCGGTACTCTGTCTATTAAAGTAATAACTATCTGTCTCTTAAATTTATTCAAAGGGTGATAGGTATGTCTAGAATTGGGTTCTCCGCGTCAGTATGAACTGTGACGGTGTCGGAATTTGCTGTGAGAGTATCTGATTTTGAATGTGCAGTAATCGTACTTGAATTTGAATTAACAGTGATTGTATCTGAACTTCTTCTTATTAATGAAGGTGTTGTCTCTGTTGCATTAACCGCTAAAGAATCTGTTTCC
>NW_024045203.1:0-1514 GCF_012273895.1 Zerene cesonia
AAGCCCAGGTGGTTCTAATCCCAACGGACAATCGCCATCAAGCCCAGGTGGTTCAAACCCTAACGGACAATCACCATCCACCCCAGGTGGTTCAAACCCTAACGGACAATCACCATCAAGCCCAGGTGGTTCAAACCCTAACGGACAATCACCATCAAGCCCAGGTGGTTCTCAGCCAAACGGACAATCACCATCCACCCCAGGTGGTTCAAACCCTAACGGACAATCACCATCAAGCCCAGGTGGTTCAAACCCAAACGGACAATCAACATCCACCCCAGGTGGTTCAAACCCTAACGGACAATCACCATCCACCCCAGGTGGTTCAAACCCTAACGGACAATCCCCAACAAACCCTGATGGTTCAAACCCTAATGGACAGTCACCATCAGGCCCAAGTAGTACTAACCCCAACGGACAATCACCAACCAACCCTGATGGTTCAAGCCCTAACGGACAATCACCATCCAACCCTGATGATTCAAACCCTAACGGACAATCACCATCTAACCCTGATGGTTCAAACCCCAACGGGCAATCACCATCCAACCCTGATGGTTCAAACCCTAACGGACAATCACCATCCAACCCTGATGGTTCAAACCCTAACGGACAATCACCATCAAGCCCAGGTGGTTCTAAACCCAACGGACAGTCACCATCAAATCCCAACGGACAATCGCCATCAAGCCCAGGTGGTTCAAACCCTAATGGACAATCACCATCAAGCCCAGGTGGTTCTCAACCCAATGGACAATCTCAAATAAACCCTGATGGTTCAAACCCTAACGGACAATCAGCATCCAACCCTGATGGTTCAAACCCTAATGGACAATCACCATCAAGCCCAGATGGTTCAAACCCTAACGGACAATCTCCAACAAACCCTGATGGTTCAAGCCCTTACGGACATTCACCAACCAACCCTGATGGTTCAAGCCCTAACGGACAATCTCCATCCAACCCTGATGGTTCAAGCCCTAACGGACAATCACCATCTACCCCAGGTGGTTCAAACCCTAACGGACAATCGCCATCAAGCCCAGGTGGTTCTCAACCCAACGGACAATCTCCAATAAACCCTGATGGTTCAAACCCTAACGGACAATCACCATCCAACCCTGATGGTTCAAACCCTAACGGACAATCACCATCCAACCCTGATGGTTCAAACCCTAATGGACAATCTCCAACCAACCCTGATGGTTCAACCCCTAATGGACAATCACCATCTACCCCAGGTGCTTCAAACCCAAACGGACAATCGCCATCAAGCCCTGGTGGTTCAAACCCTAATGGACAATCTCCATCTAACCCTGATGGTTCTCAACCAAACGGACAATCATCATCCAACCCTGATAGTTCAAACCCTAATGGACAATCACCATCAAGCCCAGATGGTTCAAACCCTAACGGACAATCTCCAACCAATCCTAATGGTTCAAGCCCTAACGGACAATCACCATCCAACCCTGATGGTTCAAGCCCTAACGGACAATCACCATCAAGCCAAG
>NW_024045203.1:1655-2579 GCF_012273895.1 Zerene cesonia
CATCTACCCCAGGTGGTTCAAACCCAATCGGACAATCGCCATCAAGCCCTGGTGGTTCAAACCCTAATGGACAATCTCCATCTAACTCTGATGGTTCTCAACCAAACGGGCAATCATCATCCAATCCCGATTATTCAAACCCCAATGGACAATCCCCAACAAACCCTAATGGACAGTCACCAACAGGCCCAAGTAGTACTAACCCCAACGGACAATCACCAACCAACCCTGATGGTTCAAGCCCTAACGGACAATCACCATCAAGCCAAGGTGGTTCTAAACCCAACGGACAGTCACCATCAAATCCCAACGGACAATCGCCATCAAGCCCAGGTGGTTCAAACCCTAACGGACAATCACCATCCACCCCAGGAGGTTCAAACCCTAACGGACAATCGCCATCAAGCCCAACTGGATCCAACCCTAACGGACAATCACCATCAAGCCCAGGTGGTTCTCAGCCAAACGGACAATCACCATCAAGCCCAGGTCGTTCAAACCCTAACGGACAATCACCATCTTACCCTGATGGTTCAAACCCTAACGGACAATCACCATCCAACCCTGATGGTTCAAACCCTAATGGACAATCACCATCAAGCCCAGATGGTTCAAATCCTACCGGACAATCTCCATCCAACCCTGATGGTTCAACCCCTAATGGACAATCACCATCTACCCCAGGTGGTTCAAACCCTAACGGACAATCGCCATCAAGCCCTGTTGGTTCAAGCCCCAATGGACAACCTCCATCTAACCCTGATGGTTCTCAACCAAACGGACAATCATCATCCAATCCTGATAATTCAAACCCCAATGGACAATCCCCAACAAACCCTGATGGTTCAAACCCTAATGGACAGTCACCAACAGGCCCAAGTAGTACTAACCCCAACGGACAATCACCAACCAACCCTGATGGTT
>NW_024045204.1:0-2549 GCF_012273895.1 Zerene cesonia
TTTTTTGACGTGACAACGTCTTAAATTAGGTTGCGGCTCGGAGGCACTCATGAAAAAGTGTAACGCCCGGTAACGTTACGATGAGTCACCGAACTATGATCGGTCCGCCGCGCGCGCAGCACTAGAGAATTAGGCGCATTGAATCGGCGCGTACTTGTGTCTCTGTCTCTGTCTTTTTAGAAAACAAAATATATTTTCTATAGTTAAAATTTGTGCAATTCTTATTTTCATTCAATTCCTTGTTCCTATTGTGAAATTTAATAATATTCATATCAATAAATATTCTACCGAGAAAAAGACGTTGTCACGTAAAATCTTCGCCCGTAAAACCGACTTTACAGGCAACCATTTTTTTTTTATAAGTTTATAATACTTACATGGATAAAAGTTTAAAATTTTATCCATGTAAGTATTAAAAGTGGGTCATAACTTGTGATACCGTTCTGTATTATGGATTCTGCCAGTGATCTATAGACACAAAGATGAATTTTGTTAGGTAGTTTATCTATGATAATACATAGTTTTGAGCGTGTGGCCCTTGGTATATCATACAGAGAATCTATTTGATGATTCCAGTTAAATTCTTTGTCAACAACTAGTCCTAAAAAACTATAAAATACTACAAGTTGGAAATACTGTATGTAACTGAGCAGTTGCTCGGACTGGGTTGTCGGACTGGGTTGTCCCTGTGGGTGGGTACTTGGGTCGTGTCATTCATCATTCTCTCCATCTCAATGGACTCGGCACTCTCACTGAACAATCATACTATATATACTATATCCTAATATTACACTAATCTTATTAATGCGAAAGTAATCAAGTAAATCTTCTATTCAATCCAAACACACCTAAATACTTAAAATCTAATTTTCAGTACCTTGCTTCGGAGTCCTATACATTAAGGTCATGTAATAGTTTTCTGCTTCGTTTTCCAGTTCATAGTACAAAAATTTATAGCTCTTCGTTCACCGTATCGGCAATCCGTTTGTGGAATGCTCTTCCAGAAACGATCCGTAACGCTCAAACTTTCCGTATATTTAAAGGAATGCTTAAAGATCATTATATGTATATATATATATTATACGTATATATGTATTACTATTAAACTTATTGTAAGTAGTTTATATTTTGTTACTTTTTTATTATTGTTAAATCATTTATTATTATTTTTTTTTGTCTTTACTAATTTTCCAATAGACTGCCTGCCTACGTGCGTTGCATTGTACGTTGTTAAAAATATATTGTCCTTTACCCAACGGTTGCCTGGTAGAGATGGCTTTTAGCCATAAGGCCGCCCTTTGCATACTAGTTTTTGTTAAATTTTATTTTTTGTTTTTACACGCTTTTTATTAGCTTCACCTGTATGTTTGTTTGTATGTTTGTTTGTAACCGACTTCTTTGGGCGCGATTTTGACCCACTTTAAACGGCCAGATTTCGTTCAAACTTTGTAGATTTATTGAGGACCGATGACAATACACTAATTTGATAAAATTATTCCAGTTTTCAATTTGCAAAATATGATTTTTGTTAAAGCGTGTTTTTTAGTTTTTTTAAACTATTATTTATTATTTATATTTTGTAAGTGTGTGCAATAAAGAATAGATAAATAAATCTGTCTGTCTGTTACGCTTTCGCGCCTAAACCACTAAACTGATTTTGACAAAATTTGGTATGAAGATAGAACTGAACTTGGGAAACGACATAGGATACTTTTTATCGCGAAAAAAGGGTAGGAAGGGTTGAAGGAGGGGATGAAAGTTATTGTCAAACCGATTTTGCTGAAACTTGGTATGAAGATGGAGCTAAACGTGGGAAAGAACAAACCATACTTTTTAATGCGAAGAAAATACTCGAACGAAGCCGCGGGCGAAAAGCTAGTACCTAATATAACACCTACTATAATAACATTGTTGTAAATTTATTTTGTTATTATATTATAATTTTTATTACTTATTTATTTTGTATTTTTATTTAGTACTATATTTGTTTGTTGTGATGACCAAGTTAATTTATTTAGTAATATGTAAAAAACTCGCTGTTGCCCGCGGTTTCGCCCCCTTGTAGGTCACTTCGCATAATCTGTCGTTTAATTAAAATCAACTAGCTGTGACCCGCGGTTGAAACCGCGTAAGCGTGCTGCGTAACCGTATCCCGTAGGAATATCGGTATAAAAAGTGCCTATGTGTTATTTCAGTTGTCCAGCTATCTTCGAAGCAAAATAGTATTATTATTCACCAATAGATGTCAGGAAAAAAAAACACGAATAAAACACGAATATGACATTATTTCAGTTGTCCAGCTATCTACGAAGCAAAATAGTATTATTATTCACCAATAGATGTCAGGAAAAAAAAACACGAATAAAACACGAATATGACATTTTCTAAAAAAAATTCCTAGCTAGATTGATTTATCGCCCCCGAAACCCCCTGTATACTAAATTTCATGAAAATCGTTGTAGCCGATTCCTAGATTCCAATTATATATACTTAGTCTGGCCATAAATACTGTTACACTTAATTATAAAAAAATATTACATTTGAATTTC
>NW_024045205.1:0-2542 GCF_012273895.1 Zerene cesonia
CAAATATCCTCCAAATCGAGATTGTTATTGGCGGTTAGTAACTAAATTGGGTAAAAGGATACAATTGCATTTCTTTGAGTTGGACTTAGAAGAACACGTAAACTGTAGTTATGATTATCTAGCAATTCATGACGGATTACACGAAGTAGACACGCTGATTAATAAATTTTGTAATTCATCGCAACCGGCACCTCTTCAGTCAACTGGTTCAGAAATGCTCATCCATTTTCATTCAGATGCCTACGGAAGCGGCAAAGGATTCCAAATAACATACGCACCAATTGACGGGGTCCCAGGTTGCGGTGGATTTTTCACATCAGAAAGAGGTGAAATATTTCCTCCACTGTACGATAATAAGTACCAAGATAATTTGCTATGTGATTATAAGATACAAACAAGGGGCGACTCAAAAATTCGAATAACATTTAAGTCTTTCGATTTAGAACGATCGTTTAGATGTACGTATGATTACCTTGCAATATACGATGGGCCATCAACAGACTCTCGCTTGGTTGGCAAATTCTGTGGAAATATCGCTCCCAACGTATTCATATCATCATCAAATACTTTATTCATTCAGTTCAAATCGGATCAAAGTGTATCATCACAGGGTTTCAAGATATCATATGAGTCTCTTTGTCACAAAACAATTATAGGGGACAGTGGTACATTCAAATCACCAGGTTATCCGTTTGGATATCCAAAAAATACTGATTGCGAATATGTTATAGAAACCTCTCCCGGAAAAGTTATACAATTGACATTTCAGGATTTCGATATCGAGGATAATGTATACTTTAATTGTCAATACGATTATGTCGAAATTCGAGATGGCCCAAACATCAATTCAACTTTGTTAGGTAAGTATTGCGGAGGATCTCGACACATACCACCAACAACGACGTCTACATATAATTATCTGTATGTTGGGTTCCATTCTGACGCTAGTGTCTCTGGTTCTGGTATTTATGTAAATTATACAAGTTTAAATACAGCATGTGGAGGAATTTTTAGAAATACATCTGGACTGATAAATTATCCGGATACTGATTCATCAATAGGTAGCGGTGAAAAATTGTACAGTAACGATCAGTCATGTTCTTGGCTATTAATTGCACCCGCTGGATATATTATAAAAATTACATGGAATAGATTTGACATTGAAAAACAGAGTGAATGTGAATTCGACTATGTTGAACTTGTTGAAATAGAGGCGGATCATAAGAACTACACTCTGGGCAAATATTGTGGTACTAGGGTTCCACCTTCTCTGACGACGTCAACAAATCAACTCTTATTAAGATTTGCATCAGATAACAGCATAAAAGGTTTAGGATTTTCTATGTCATATACATTTCTAGACGAAAGGTTACAATGTGGTGGTTTGTATGTTAAAACTCATGGATATATATACTCTCCAGGTTGGCCAAGTAACTATCATGCTAATCGTGATTGTACCTGGACGATTTCAGTGCCCGAAGGTCAACAAATAGCTCTTAACATAACCGACTTTGATTTAGAACGTCCTATTAGAGAAAAGTGTGATTTAGGTGACTATTTAGAAATTAGGGATGGTGGCACTCAAAATGCGCCGTTAATTGGCAAATTTTGTGGTAAATTCAAAACAAAACAAATTATCTCGACTTCACATAAATTATATTTGCGGTTTTATTCTGATTTTTATATATCTGGAAGTGGATTTAAAATTGAATGGGATGGAACAATTAGAGGTTGTGGAGGAATTTTAACTGGCGTCACCGGATCTATCGCCTCACCAAATTATCCCGAAGATTACTATGACAATGCGGAGTGTTTCTATAAAATAGTTACAAGCAGTGGCTCCAGAATCCGAATTACATTTGCAGATTTAGACTTGGAAACTACATCACATTGCAGGGATGACCATGTAGAAATATTTGACGGTCGTGATGTTTATTCACCTAGTTTGGGAAAATATTGTTCCATGACTGGTAATTTAACGGATGTAGATACTTCAAGTAATTATGCATTCATCAAATTCAGATCAGATATTTTATTAGGAGGAAAAGGTTTTCTATTAAATTACAAAACAATCTGTCACACTAATATCAGCGGAAGTTTTGGAGTAATAGAAAGCCCTGGTTTTCCTGGTAATTATCCCATGAATATAGATTGTTTATGGTCGATAACGGTTGGAAAAGGGAATAAAATCAACATTACATTTAGTCATTTTAGTATTCAATCTATGCAACGTTCTATATATTATGATGAAACAAGACGCAGATATTCTATTTATGGTCGGCTTCCCTATTATCGAAGACGAGTAAGTTCAAACCCATGTGAATTTGATTATTTACAATTCAAGGAATCAAACGAAGACAATTTCTCTCAAAAATATTGCGGAACGATTTTACCGTCGCCAAAACAATCAAAAAGCAATTCTATAGATATAAAATTTGTAAGTGGATTTTATAACTCTGATATTGGTTTTCGCCTTGAATGGGTTAAAGATGGATGCGGTACCACTATTCGTAAACAATATGGGGTATTAACACTTGCCAAC
>NW_024045206.1:0-2529 GCF_012273895.1 Zerene cesonia
TGCAATTAAAATTTTATGTTTTTCATATGAGATTTTAATATTTTTTAACAATTTATTACAAAAATTCCTATATCTCTGCTATATAATTTTTTTTGTGTCATTATTAGGTGAGCGTCGAACTTTCTTGTGTAATTTGTCCCTATGTCGTATACATCTGAGAAGCCCTGGAGTAATCCAGGGCTTGATTATTCTTTTACGCTGCGATAATTGCTGGGTAACTGTATTTTTAGAGACTACTTCTTGTATTGAAGTGACGAGTAAATTCATAGCGATGTTTGGGTCCTCAATGTTGCAAATATGTTCTACGTTTATGGCATTCATATCTATAAGTACTTGGTCTAGGTTGATTTTAGTCTTAATATTCGTAATATTTGTGCGCGGTTGCTGCTTATTGAGACTAAAAATAACTGTTTTGTGATCAGTTAGGCTTGTTTGGACGACAAGGGTGGTGGATTCGTATTTAGTTTTAAGCATGATGTGATCCAGACAAGTACCACTTTTATCTCTTGTGATATATGTGTGCGTAGGAAATAAGCCGTGGAATGCGTTTAAAGTTAGGTACTGAGGAGTGATATTATCATTATTTATATTTAAGAGATCAATATTGATGTCACCTGTTAGCACAATATTTTTAAACGAAGACAAATTTTGAAAAACATTGCTTAGCGAAGTAAGAAAACCGTCGAAGTTCCTATAAGAGGGTGAGTGATAGATAGCAATTACGGCTGTATCGTTAGTTAGCTTAAGGACAAGACAATTCCCATCACTAAAATGTGGTTCCTCTATTTTACAATGTAGATGACTTTTCACATAGACTACTACGCCATCATTTTGAATGAGATTATTTTTGGTAGATTCACTTATAAAACCAGATAAGTGAGGGACAAATGAAGTCTTTGGTAGCCAACATTCAGTCAAAACGATTATATCATAAGTTATATTGAGAAGCGCCAATACGGTTTCAAAGCCTGATATGTTACTCTGTACGCTACGAATATTTTGACTAATTATTGTGAATGACATAACTGTTGTATATGTTAGTTTCGAGTTAACATGTTCCACGTCACATTCAAAAGATTTTATAAGTTCTTTACCTTCTAAATCGTTACTAAGTTTTAAGTAAAGCATGATTGCAGAAAAGCAAAAAGATATATTTCATAAAAAGTGGTATCAACCAAGAACGTAGTATATGTTAGGAACAGACGTAGCAATGTGTGCATAATGCTCATATTAACTGTGTTTATGTTTAAATGTGGTTTTGTATAATGGAAGTGAGTAGCAGTGTGATGTGTAGAGTTATTAATTATAATCAAACAAACAATTAAAACAATTTTAAAGAAAATACAATATGGGAGTAAAATTTTAAAAACTAAAAAACTTGTAAAAACATAAATAAAGGCATAATTAGGAGAATTGTATTTTGAAAGTAGTCATGCCTCTTTACGCAGTGTTTCAATGTCATCTTCTGATGAAATCTTAATTTGTGCACATTTCTCATTCTTCCTTAAATACACGTTTCCGTGAGATGTCCAACAAAAAGAATAGTTATGTTGTTTTTGAAACAGTCTGGCCATATAGAATAGCTTTTGAGTTTTAAGAGTAAGCATTTCTGCTACGAAAACAGGTTTGACTGGTTGCTTTAGGCCAAGGTGTGATGAGTTCAATTTTTCTTCTTTGTTTTTATTTTTGTTGAAACTATTTACCTTCTTTAATAAATTTTCTTTGATCAATCCGGAATTAAATTCAATTACTATGGGTCTGTCAATACTTTTAGAATTTATTCTATAAATATCCTTTATAAATGATTTTTGAATGTCTAGATTTATAGCACTTCCTAAAGCTGATACGATGTTACATAGATTTTCCTTATTCTCCCCACTATTCTTTTGTATATTTCGAATTTCGACGCAAGTAGCTCTATTTTTTCTCTCAAAATATTCTATTTTCTCCTCCAACTCATGAATTCTTTTTTTATCCTCTTTCTTTTCGGCCTCTAATCCCGAAAGTCGCGACAAAAACTCATCGTGTTTATTTGAAAGATGTTCGACACTCTTTGTTAGCTCATAATTTTGTTTTTTTATGGCTATTATAGTTGTTTGTAATTCAGTAATTTTATTTTCTAATTTTTTTGAAAAATCGGCAAACGTTTCTTTAAACATAGCCATAATATTTGACTCGTCTCCATCGAATTTACGTTTTTTTCGTTCAGTGACATTCGCCAGAAGAGAAGGCAGATCCGGTGCAGATTCTGAATGCTGTATTTGCTCGCTCTGTATATTTAAGGCATTTTTATGTAATTTATCGGTTGAAACCGCAGCTAAACTAGGAGAAGCGGGGGGCGTACGTTTCAGAGGCATGTTTTATAAAACGCACTTAATAAAACAGCAAGCTAAGTCCAATCCCAGTCCGCAGATTTATATGAAGAAATTCTAAAAATTATATATATCCGCCACAAAGACAGAACGGAACGTAAACTTGACAATTAATATTTTCTTGATGTCAACACTTTCATTTCCGACAGGTGACACT
>NW_024045207.1:0-2518 GCF_012273895.1 Zerene cesonia
GAATTGCAAGAAATGATTACTGAAGATCCGCCGACAGTAACTCATTTGAGAGTTGATCAAGAATGTCAAGTTAACTTCAATCCAGAGTCTGATGTCAATTTTCACACATTTGTATGTAATAGATATGTTAAAAATGAAATATGTCATGCAGAGACTCAAACAGAAATTATCGATGATACTAGGTTAATTAAAGTTAAAATTGATAAAAAAAAATACATCTCTACAAAATGTGGTACTCCTCATACAACATTTGTTAATCAAGAAATGCAATCTGACATTACTCAGTTCATTGGCTTTTCATCGATAAAAAATAATAATGAGTTGATAGATCTTGCAGGAGTGAGTTTTGAAAATTTCGAATTTTTATTAAGAAGAGTGAGTAGCTCTAAAAAATGCGTCGTTTCAACGAAAGATCGGCTGTTGATATTCTTGATGAAAATGAAAACCGGGTTAACATTTTCAGCACTTGGCGTATTATTCAGTGTACATAGAACAACGGTTTCAAGAATATTTTTCGAAATTTTACAAAAGCTTGCGGGTGCCACAAGAAATTTAGTATTTTGGCCTGATATCGACGCTGTACAAGAAACAATGCCTGATTGTTTTCGTCCAGAATACAGTGATACGAGAGTAATTATTGATTGTACAGAATTCAGGATTGAAATTCCTTCCAGTGTCGACAATCGTGTTTTTACATACTCTCAATATAAAAAGAACTTTACGGCTAAAGTTCTAATTGGTATAACTCCTGGAGGTTTTATTAGCTTAAAATCTAAAGTTGCTGGAGGACGGAAGTCAGATTCTCAGCTGACAATAGAATCAGGGTTGCTTGATTTGTTAGAAGATGGTGACAAGGTATTAGCTGATAAAGGTTTTCCTGAAATTAAAACGGTCATAGATACAAGTGGTAAAAAAGTAAATATAGTTATGCCACCGTTTTTGGAAAAGAAAAATGAATTTTCCAAAGCAGAAACTCAAGAAACATACAGTGTTGCACGAGTAAGAATTCACGTAGAACGGATCATGCAGCGTTTAAGAACATATCAGATACTGAATAAAATTCCAGAAAATTTGCTTCATTGCATAGATGACATTTTGCACATCTGTTGTGTTTTAGTAAATTTACAACCTCCAATACTGTCAAATAAAGAAGATAAAGAGGGTGGAAAATAAATACTACATTAAACTCGAAAAATTTGTTTATATTTTTAAAAACTTCAACATGTTTAAATTTATTGTATTTTTTACTCTAATTTACCACAAACTATTAATCAATATTAATTATTAATCAACATTATAACAAATTCAACTATTATTATATAAAACTCGATTAATTTGTATATATTTTTTAAAACTTGAACATGTTAAAATTTATTTTATTTTTTACTCCAATTTACCACAAATTATTAATCAATATTATAAAAAATAATTTCGTTACATATTGTAACAAATGTTTAAATTGTAATAAAATATTTATCAATAACACTTGCGTAACAAACAATAAAGTATTTTCTTAACATTACTCAGACATCAACAAATATAATTATTATATTCTTTAATCTAAGTTATTACTAATATCCAGGCCAGTAAAAGTACGATTTTCTAATAATTCTTCATCTTCACTGGCAATCAAATTTTCATTTTCTTTTAAGCTACTATTGCAATTTGATTCTTTGGTTAATACAGCCTTATATAAAGCAGGTAAATAATTTTGAAAGTAAAACTGTTCACTTTTAATAATGACAGTTTGTATAAAATCTTCATCACGGTGTACTTCAATCAAGCAACTACCATTTGGAAGAGGCGAATAAACAAAAAGATCACAGACAGTCATACCGGTAATATACATTTGTACTTGCATCTGAGTGTAATAAACATCAGTATGCTTTACAATCAATTGATCTTCTACAAATTGTAAATATTTTACATTGCATGACTTATCATTAAAATTTACGACAGCTTTCTTCTCACAAGAACTGGGACACTTGATTTCAACAATTTTTGTGATACAACCATCATCTATCACAACACCATCAATACTTCCGCATAACCAAGGTTGATTTGCTTTAACGATAACACCAACACGCTTGACTTTACAATTATAAAGTGTCTCGTATTTATCTCGTGCAATATGTTCATTTTTTAAACCATATCGAGTAGAAGCTGTATCAATTTTTTTTTTATTTAAAAAATCAGATACTAAGCTTTCCATTGATTTTCGATTTAGTGTTTTAATGTTATGAACATTTGTACTAGCAGAAATTCTCAGGTGCCTAGCTTTGAACCAGTTTTCACATAATGATTGATCCAATGTTTCACAGGCCAATGCGACAATATGTTCTTCAGATAACACAATATTATTCATATAAAATTCTTTAATATTGTTATCTAGTTCATAAATACGTGAATAAGTAGGATGTTCTTTGTAAAAAATTAAAAAATTATTTACGCATTCTGCACAGTCTTCCTTCTCGATATCAAGTTCAACTTGCGTTATTAAAGAGTTTAGGACATTTCG
>NW_024045208.1:0-2496 GCF_012273895.1 Zerene cesonia
GTGCGTTGCCGCGGGCCCCCTACGAGCCGACCGCTGTCGTCGTGCCTCATGCGGCGCCACCTCCGTCACAGCCACCGCGGCCCGAGCGACGCGAGCGGCTGGCGGAGGCGACCAGAGAGGGTGCAGGCCGTCGCGACTCGGCGGCTCCGCCTTCGCTCGAGCGCTCCATGAGTGGGGTCACGGAGCATGATGCGAACGTAACTGACCGATTAATCGACGCCATACGTTCCATCAACACTACGGTGAGGTCTAACCAAGCTTACTTTATTTCTAATTTTGATCCAAGTGTCAACGATATAGATACCTGGTGTGAGGAGGTAGATCGCGCCAAGGTTTCGAACGGTTGGAGCGATAATGAATGTCTGTCTCGTATCGGTAACTGTCTTAAAGGGGACGCTAGGACATGGATTAATGAGTGGGTAACTGGTGACCGCAGTTGGAGCAATTTTAAACGGGAATTTAAGCCAATGTGCCCTAGGAAGCCAGATGTTGCGAATATTTTGTACGAGGTAATGAGTACGAATTCAGATAGGTATCCGACGTATGCGGATTACGCCCGTCGGTCGCTACTTAGGTTGCGTATAGTTAGGGGCTTGAGTGACGAACTGATATCTGCAATCGTAATTCGCGGTATTACAGACCCCCAAATTCGCGCTTCTGCTACAAATGCAAAGTTAATGCCAAATCAGTTAGTAGAATTCCTTTCAATTTACGTCAAACCGAACCTGCTTAATTCTAAAAGACCCAATACCTCGAATAACGATCGATCTTCGGAATCTAGTTACGGTACGAGTTCGTGTAAGCGTAGATTTGATGACGGGGCATGCTTTACGTGTGGTAAGCGTGGCCATAGGTCCTCTGATTGTCATAAACGGTCTAAGCCCATTTTTAGCGATAGCAAGAGTGGCGACAATGGTTATAAAAGTAACCCTGCCCCTAGTTCTAGTACAACAAAACCCGAGTCATGCAGCTTCTGTAAAAAACCCGGTCACAGGATCGAAAATTGTTTTGCTAAAAAGAAAGTAGAATCTGGTAACGCTAGTAATGTGAACTAGTCAGGTACGACCGAGCGAACTTAAGATTAAAGCCTTAGTAGAAGCCCCTATTCCTAAAACGGTCAAGCAAGTACGTCAATTCTTAGGTTTGGCTAGTTATTTCCGTCGTTATATCCCTAACTTCGCGACACAAGCGAGCAGTTGAATATTTTAGTAAGCGAACGCAGGGCGCTGAACCTCGATATCATTCTTATGAGCTCAAGACTCTGGCGGTGGTCAAAGAACTGCAGCACTACAGACACTATCTGGTCGGTGTTCATCTTAAAGTGGTAACTGACTGTAACGCTTTGAAATCCACCCAGCAGAAGAAAAACTTACTCCCACGCGTTGCCAGATGGTGGATGTATCTGCAGGATTTTGACTTTACCTTGGAGTACCGTAAGGGAACTTCAATGTCGCATGCGGACTATTTGAGCCGGAACCCCGTTAGCGTTTGCGAAGTTCGTAAACAGCAGAACTGGGCTCGAATAGCACAGGCTGCGGACGAAGAGACCCAACGACTCATCCAAAAACTGACAGACGGACGGCTAGACTCAAACCGTTATGTACATAAAAACGACCTACTCTTTTATAAGTACTCTCCAGTCGGAGAAAAACCTAGATTTTTATGTTATGTTCCCAAAGGCCACAGGCTTGGTCTGCTCAGGATATTTCATGATGAGCATGATCACTTTGGTGTTGATAAGACTTTAGGGCCCATTAGGAAACATTTTTGATTCACTTCTTTAAAATCATTCGTTCAAAAGTACGTAGATCATTGTCTAATTTGTTTAACGCATAAAAAGGTCCCAAGGGCTCCGCAACAACCAATACACTCGTGGGAAAAGCCCTGTGCCCCTTTTGAAATAATTCATGTAGATGCATTAGGCCCTCTGCCCCAATCAAATGGTTATCGATATGTTCTAATTGTAATAGATGCCTTTTCCAAATTTTGTCTATTGTACCCTATGTTTGGACAAGAAGCTACAGAATTAAAACGACTTGTAACAAATGTTATTTCTTTATTTGGTACACCGAAAATGTTAGTTTCAGACCGGGGCAGGATGTTTCAGAGTTCAGACTTCACAGTTTGTCTCTGACCCTGACGCAGCGACGCCTCTCATAAGGCACCTGGTACGTGATGCGGCTCTGGATAGCTCTCATCCTAACCGTGAAGCGCTGAGGGAGATGCACAGACAACGGGCTTCGGAGCGTTTGGCTAGAAATCAACAGCAGCAGGACACGACTGTGAATGCTGGCCGAAAGAACCCTCAAGCATTTGAAATTAATTCACTTGTTTTTGTAATTAAGCAGGCGCAGTCGACTGGCAAGCTCGACTCCGGCATGCGTGGGCCTTATCGCGTGGTCAAAGCGCTTCCCCACAACCGATATGAGCTACAACTGTTGTCGGGCTCCTACGGTAAATCTACACAAGCAGCTGCTCAGTTTATGAAGCCGTGGC
>NW_024045209.1:0-2490 GCF_012273895.1 Zerene cesonia
GCTAGAATGAGGACAAATAATCGCATTATCATTTGGTTTAAAAATTAACATTTTAGAAATTACTAATTGTTTAAATATCAACCGTGTCAAATGTCAAATGTCAACCGTGGTACCCCAGTACCACGGTTGACTTGGCCAAAGTGGAACTACTAAGATACCCGTAGCTTCATCCGAAATTATTTTTCGTAACGTTTTAAGAATCATACTAAACGGTGGGAAAGCATAGAAAAAATAATGTTGCCAGCCAACGGTGAAGGCATTAATTGCAAAAGCATCTGGATCACGGTGCCATGAAATGTATTTGCCACATTTGTTGTTTAACCTACTCGCAAATAAGTCTATATTAGGTGTACCAAAAGCACGAACGATTTGACAAAAAATATCAGAAGAGAGTTCCCATTCTATGTCTGGGTGAATCCTGCGGGATTCCGCGTCAGCTTCCCTATTTTCTACAGAACTTATATAAGATGCAAATACAAACAAATTTTTACTTTCACACCATTTCCACAGCTCTTTGGTGACATATGTTAAGTGTGGAAACTGAATACCACCCATACGGTTGACGTAAGAGATGGCGGTTGTATTGTCTATTCGTACCAAGATTTGACTATTGCTCAAATCTTTAGCAAAAGATTTGAGGTTGAGATACGCCGCTAGTATTTCTAAATAATTGATATGCATTGATTTTTCTTTTTCACTCCACACACCACTGGCTCTTTTGTTACCACAAGCACCTCCCCACCCCGTAGTTGAGGCGTCTGAAAAAATCTCCAAGTCATATCTATCATGCTTTATTTTGTTTACTGAATTTTTAATAGCGTATCTCCACCAATACAAATCCGGATTTAGTGACTGAGGAATATTCATAAAAGCCTCGTAATTATCGTTATTCAGTTGTAAATTTATATATTTAGCACGTTCCAGCGACTTTGTATAAAGCCAGCCGTATTCAATAGCGGGACATGCGGAAACAAGTAGTCCAACAAGGCGAGCGAATTCTCTTATACGACACCTAGATTTCTTTAAAATATCATTGATTTCATTACTTATCATTAGAACTTTTCCAGTTGGTAAACTGACTTGGAAATTTTTTGAGTCGATAATATACCCCAAGAACAGGCAACGTTGATTTGGGGAAAAAACACTTTTTTCTTTATTCATCATAAAGCCTAAGGATGTCAAAAGTAATCCTGTTTGATTAATATTTTCTAAGCAGTGCTCACGAGACTGACCAAATAAAAGCCAATCGTCTAAATAAACGGTTAGTAAATAACCTGCAGATCGAAGAATCTTTGCTACAGGTTTCATCAATTTAGTGAATACGTATGGGGCAGTGCTGAGACCGAACGGCAACACATTAAATTCGAACAACTCATCCCTCCACTTAAATCTAAGATATTTTCTATAACTATGATGAACGTTTATAAAATAATATGCATCTTTGAGATCAATTTTGGCCATGTAACATTCTTTAGAAACTAATTTTACAGCTGTACGGAAATCTTCCAACTTAAAATGAGTTGTAGAAATGAACTTATTTAATTTTTTTAAATTAAAAATAAATCTAGTTTTGCCGTTCGGCTTTTTCACCAAAAAGGTGCTAGAAATATATTGATCTTCAGAAGGCTTACATCGAGAAACTGCCCCAATCGATAAAAGCTCATTAATTGCAATTTTATAAAGTTTTGACTCTTCACTAGTGTAATTTTTAATATGTGGTAATTCACCCTGCACGACCTTACGGCAGAAGGGTATTTTATAACCCGATATGTAAGAAAGTACTGAAGAGTCTTTCGTTATTTTGGCCCATTGATCAATAAAATATTCTAATCTACCTCCATAGTTTACCGTGGCTGTTAACGGCGACTGCGGTCCACTTGGCGCGCTTGAGGTTGACCCTGTGACGGCCTGAAGGATCGCGATCGCAGAGCTCTGCTCGTCGACGCTTGTGACTTGTTCATCGTCTTCGTTGGCTGTTTGCGAGGTGGATAGGAACCCTTCCAGTTTTTTGATGTACTTGCGTACTGTGAGCTATTTTGACTAGGCCCGGGTTTTGAAGCAGGTGCGACTTTTAAATCTGCGCCCGTTTTATTGATAGCCCTGGCAGTCTTCAATGTATCGGGTAAGTCTTGACCAAACAAAAGATTGTCAATCTTTGCATTCTCAAGAGGCTCCTTCATATCTTTTTTAACGGCATTAGTTATGTAGTGACGTCTCGTTACTGAGTTTTCATGTTGACAGTCACTCAGAATACGACCAGAATCCATTAGAATACGTAATAAATCCGTATTCTTTTCCTTAGAAGCGATCATTAATGTAATCGCCTCTCCAAGGCTTGATAAAGCTGAAGCAATCATAGATTGCTTCGCCGCTAACACCTTATCACGCTTGACTACCATATCTGACAATGCGGCTTTAATTTCTAAGTTCAGCTGTGGTGCACCGATTAACTTAGCATTCTCGGGAATAAGATATTTATCCTTTAGATCT
>NW_024045210.1:0-2456 GCF_012273895.1 Zerene cesonia
AAAGTAATAAATGTTATTTGCAGTTAACAATTTTCTTTTTTCTTTATTACAATATTTATGGCAAGACTAGGTAGACTAAAATGTCTGATAAATTTTACTTTTTAATCTATGGTAAATGCTTTTACAAATAAATTACAAAATCAATATGCATACATATATAATAATACGTTCTATACCAATATCAATACGATTTCTCGGAATTTTACAAAGCTCTCACAATGAGGGAGGGCCGGCCACGCCCTCTCACAAGCCCCGCCCACCGTACGTCCCCTTGTCCCACCCCACTGAAAATTATTTTTTGGAATTAATCTTTCCTAGAAATTAATCGATTCGGCTTAGCACTTACGCTATACCAGTTACATTTTACACGTGTATTTTGTTAGTACTTTCCAGAATAATTTCGAAATATAATGCGCTAGTCTTTTGATATTTTCATGTGGTATTGTACTGTTAATCTAAGAGATTAAGCGAAGACTCGTTATTGATTAGTTAAAATATTACATATAACGTCAGCGGGATTCGTGAAATGCAGCAAAATAATTTGACGCAATACCATTTATCGTACTCGAACATTCCAGACTAATTTAGGAATAATGTTCAATCATTCCTATCTATAATTAAATTAAACTATAGTCCAATTTATAATTTTGAAATTTTGCTAAGTAATAGTTATTTAAAAAAAATGTTTTGAAAATGTTTAGCTCAATTTTAGAGGTCAATATTTTTATTATCAGATAAGTTCAATAGTTGTTCCACTCTAACACGGTAATTAATTATTTGTCGTATATATGTCGATATCTTAATTTAATTTCATTATTAAAGACTATGAATATAGAAACTCAAATGTTGATTTGTTTTGGAGACACGACAATGTCTTATACATAGTCTCCAAGTCGAGCAAAAAAGCGGCATGGCCTTTGTACCATTTTCGAAGCAATCCATACATACCATTTTCGACTCCCTATTACTGTGTTATTGTTAAAGATAGAATCCTGAATTCGCAGTTATCAAGCAAGCATTGTACCAACACGGCGTATTTCAAATTTCTTTCAATTTGAACCCAGAGTTTAATTATGACGACTTGTCAAAATTTCTAGTTTTCTCAATCACTTACCGACGGATCATCAAAAGGCACTTCAAAACAGGAAAAGCTACAATATTTCACAAAGTTTGCTCTGACTGCAGAAATGACTTTAAAATCCCATATATATACTTACATAGAATTACATTCGCAGTGATTTAATCAATGTAAGTACCTACCTACGAGCAACCGACAGCCGGTCATACGGGCGAGCGACCTCTTGGTGTTCAGATATGCCTAGAAATCTTATCTTATCTTTGAATGTGGTAGTCGAGCACGCTTCGGCACGAATTGGGCCAGCTCGCACCGGGGAAGTACCACACCCCCACAGAAGACCGGCGTGAAATAGCATTCTGCTGTGTTTCGTTCGGTGAGTGGGGGAGCCGGAGGCCCATATCCTTTTCTTTCCCTTCCCAGTCCTTTCCTTTATTCCTTTCGCCAATCCCTTCTTAATCCCTTCCCAAAAAGTCGGCAATCCATTTGTAGAGGCGTAAGGTCTGTAACGGACCTTATGCCTCTACGAATGTTCATGGGCGGTGGTAGCACTTACCATCAGGCGACCTACCAGCTCCATTGCCGACTGTGACATAAAAAAAAAAAAAAAAAAATCTAATATAACTTTGCCATTTTCGTTCATAATTTCGATTGCTGTAAGTTTGACGACTGAAAGGCTTAATCAAATCAAATCAAATCAAAAATACTTTATTGTGCAACAAATCATCAAATCAAATAAATTCTATAAATAAACTCTATAGAAGCACAACAGGTGGTCTTATCGCTAAAGTAGCGATCTCTTCCAGACAACCTGGTGGCTTATATTATTTGTTGACGATTTGGACGTTGTATGAACGATTTTAAAATATATAAAGTTGGTTATACCTAAGTCAATTTAGAGTCACGTTTATTGATTAATCGTATTCCATCCCAAAATTTACTCTGGTGTACTAATACTACAACACTGGGCAATCTTGCAAACTTGGAAATCGCATTAAACAATCTAATTCAATACTAATAATATGTATTACGTACATTTACATTCTGCCTTCATGCAATGGATCATGGACGGATTAATTAATTTATTTAAAATATAAAACATTTTAATAAGTAAGGAAATATTCTCTATTGGATATTATTAGATTGGCTAATTATGTAACAATTTAAGATAGAAAGCCCTATTACTACGGACTGGATATACTAATAACCTCCTTTGTATCATATTAATCTTACATTTGACGTTAGAACTGCATGGCGAGACTTAATTTTTTACAATAATTATTTTTATGAGTTAAGAATTTACCTTTACTTAACTCTCGAAAAGCAGTTTCTACAGAGAAGATCCGGAAACAAACTCAGTACCTAGTCTCTCTTTTAAAAT
>NW_024045211.1:0-2432 GCF_012273895.1 Zerene cesonia
TATGGAAGGGGGGTATGGGAGGGGGTTATGGAAGTGGGGTATGGCAGGGGGTTATGGGAGGAGGGGAAGAGGAGTGGGTTATGGGGGAGGGGAAGAGGAGGGGGTGCGTAGGTGTAATCTACCAAAGGGCAAAGTTGATGGGGGGTTTCGAGAGGAGGACAGGATGAGAGGGTAAGATAATTAGAGGTGTGGAACTAATACGCCTTATGAAAAGCTTAGCAAACATTTCTATGGACAAAAATTCATATGGAAAAAACAACAGGTCATAAAGGTCTTCATTTAAATAATACAATATCAAATGTATGTAATATATGTAAGGTAAGTACCTAAAAAGGGGAGCGAGGAGGTCGGAGGGGGCGGGGCAACCGAACAAGACTTTTAAAAATGAAATCTTTTTTCCGACGCAAAATATTAAATATGTCGTTATAAATGTGTTAATATGTGTTATAAATTTCACATATCGACATATTTCTGAGTGCCTTTATGTCTGTCCTCACGGCTCCCGAACGGCTAAACAAATTTTGAGATTATCTCTTTTTTTTTTAAATTAATTAGTCCGGAGTTTCTAGTTTTTTAATGAAAATTCGTCAACAACAACCGCCGCCACAAAATGGCGAATTAACTATTTTTTCACGACTCATCTCATTTGATACTCATTTTGAGTGTTGACATTTAATTTCAAATACAAGATGGTCGTCAACGCAAAATGGAAAAGGTTTATTTTTTTATTTTAATTATTTTTTTACGACACTTCTTTTTTACAGTAACGAATTTTATTTATCATTTTTTTTCATCTGCGATCTCAAAGAGCTTTTTTATGTAATAATATATTAACACAGGCGAATTGGCTAAAGAATCCACAATAAGCTCTTCAAATTCATAGCAAAGTGGTAGACATGGCGACCGCCACGCCTTACCGCATTTACTGTTTGCAAACCTGTTGCGCCTATTTGAATCGGCTTAACTTTCTTCAATGTGTTGATGTGTTTATTCTTTTTATTTATTTAACGCGTTTCGATATTATTTTTTATTTTAAATTTCTCTGACATTTTAAATCATAAGGCAAGCAATATATATTAAAATTAAGGTTCTCAAGAATAACACGTTTTTTTATAACAATTGCAAGAATTTAAAAAACTCATTTAAAACAAAAATAGCTTCATCCATTTTTTACAAAGCTCGTTTGCAACATCTTAATAAAAAATTATTTTTATGCAAACAAAACAAACATATTGTAACTGAAAAATAAATATAAAAAAAGATTTGTCTATGTCTAAATTTTGACAAATTAAAAGATTAACTTCATGTCTTTATTCCAAAAAAGGTCGGAACAAAAAGAAACTAATATAAACGAAAAATAAATTATACGTACCAGTACCTGGAGAATCTTCAAATTTGATTTTGTTTTATTTAAAAAAACTGTGGGAATTTTAAATAATTCACAAAAAAATCGGATTTTTGTCGATACGAAATCGGCAGAAATTTAAATTGAAAATGGAATTTTCGGAATCACCGAGAAAACCAGAGAATTCTCAAAAAATCAAAGCACTGACTCTAATTGAACTGGGTATAGAGCAAACTGGCAGAGTTTCAGGATGATTTTAGTTATAACTCTTCGGCGACTAGTCCTGGACTGACGGAGGGCAAGCGGGACGACCTCTTTTATAGTTGCATCCACCCGGGGGTGGTATGACGCAATAGCATGGCACCCAACCTGTAGCTGTGTTGCACTCCAACTTTTGGGGAGAAAACCACCTATCACCCCTTCCTCCCATCGAGGTTACAAAGATTATAAAAACTAATAACTATCGTGGATATTTCACCAAATATTTTACATACTCTTTGCAGTCAAAAGAATTATATTTAAATAGATAGTTATTTATTAGAATTATTTAGTCTAATTAAATATTAGATATATTTCCCTCCAAAATTTGCTTCAGTTTGTAACAAAACCCGCGCGCAACAAAACCACGTAGTAAAAATTCTAAATTTTAAGAAACATTACTCTCTTATGTCGTGATCTTTTATTATTTGGAAAAATATACATATGAATAATTATTTATTGAACCGAGTACACACAAATTATTAAAAAAATTTTGAAGAGGATTTCGAAGAAGGCTAAGGTTTAATTGACTCTGAAACACATTCTGAACATTTTTTGATCCTTCAAGCTGAAATCGCATTTTATTAAATAAATATAGAAATAACTAATGACTTTGTTATATAATGTATAATATTGAAAACTTGTTGAGACATTTAAGTCATAACTGGAAAATCTTTAATTTTCTCTAAAGTTTTTTTTGTATAATTACCACAAAGAAAAATAGACAAATAAATTTTAAATTCACAAAGTTACACTTGTTGTAATGACGCTTCATATATTTTCTTTAGTATATTCTATTACATAAACACATTCACAGAAATTTTATGTG
>NW_024045212.1:0-2422 GCF_012273895.1 Zerene cesonia
ACAATATTGTATCGATGGAACGCGGCCTTTGTTAAAAATTCAAATCTATTCTTTCAAAATAAATTTCTCATTTATAAAGCATTTCAATGCTATAAAACTAAAAATTAAAAATGAGCTTCATCTCTACGTTTCATCAACTGCCTGATATGGTATGTAACCCAGGGGTAATTATGAGTTATGTATGTTACTGTAATAGACATTATCCTAAAAAGTACGATAATTTCGATCCATGTACGATAATTTTACGCCCCTGGGTACGATAGTCAGTCCACTTCAAGTTGCTAACACTGCTCTGGATAACAAAACTGTTGAGGTCGATGCTTGTTTGTGGTAGTGAATGCACGTGTTATTGAGAAATTTTTCATTCTAGTTCTCTATTTGGCGTACATTTCATTCAAGCTACGATTTTTTTTTTTGTTTTTATTGGTGGTGGTTGTAGCGTATCGTGTTTAGTGGTAAGTAATCTAATCTAAGTATGGATATCCCTCCGGATCCGCCGGATCCCCCTGATCCTAACGATTCCTCTCAAAATGTGCAGGCTCGCCTTCCTCAGAAAAGACATTTGGAGGATACTATATCAAACCTCACAAAACTCAAAAAAACTTTCATGGATAATAATCCTATAGCGGCATCTATCCAGACAGTTTATACTCACCCTATGTTATCTGAAGGTGAAAGAAGGTATTCTGAAGCAGACACTGGCCCGTTCCTTGTCCACATAAATAAAAATGAAACTGATCCCGCTTCTGGTTCAACTTTGAGATCTGTAAAGGTAGGCCAACTTTTAGTTACCAATGGTATTAAAAACATTAAACGTGATGGCATCAAAAAGACAGGTATGAATCGAGTCTCTGTTGAATTCACTAATGCTGATGACGCCAACAAGTTTTGTCATCATCCAATTTTGAGTAATAACAACCTTACTGCCTCCATTCCAACTTATAATTTTTCTCGCATGGGAATAGTTAGAGGAGTTCCTACTGACATTTCCATGCAGGAATGTGTAGAAGCTTTAGAGGTTCCCCAAGGTTTTGGAATTGAAACTAGTAAGAAAAAGTAAACAACAGTAGTTGAAACTACTGAGTGGATTGCGACATCTACTGTGGTCCTTACTTTGTGTTGTATATGTGTGCGTGGCTGTGTCCGCGCCTATGTTCGGTTGATTAATTAAAGCAATGCGAATCAAGTCTTCGAGCGTTTCACTTGTACTACCCCCCTACTTACGTACTTAACAGTGGCGACGAGGTACCCGCGTTACGAATTAGTAAAAATAGCAACGTAAAATGTCCAGTACTAACGTGCAATACGGAATTTTAAATAGTTTTGACCACAACATACAAACGTGGAAAACTTATAAAGGACGTATTAAGCAATATTTCATTGCAAATGAGATCTCCGACCGATCTGATACGGGGGGCAGGAAGAGGAAGGCGATATTGCTCAGCGCACTCACAAACGAAACCTACAAGTTAGCAACAGAAATAGTCTTACCGAAGGATATCGACGATGTGCCATACGATGAGTTATTGGCTATGTTGGAAACTCATTTCACGCCCAAAAGTGTTGGGTTTGGTGACCTTCATAACTTTTATTCGGCCGTGCAAATAAATGGAGGGTGAATCTTATTCGCAATGGGCCGCTAGATTACGTGGCTTGACAGCAAGGTGTGGTTTTCTCAACGTGGAAGAGGCGTTGCGTGACAAGTTTATAATGGGCATGCAACCGGGACGCGAAAAGGAGAAGTTGTACACGAAGGATCCGTCTGACCTTACTCTGGCCAAGGTCGTGGAGCTGGCGGAGAACCTGAGCCGCGCGCGCTCCGCCATGGCGGCGGCGCGCGAGGCACCCTCTGTGTCTAGCGTAGTCGATGAGTTTTACAAAATTTCGAGTGAAAAAAAGAAAGTGAAGTTGCAGTGTGTGTGGGTTTACAAACCATAAGTCGTCGGACTGTAGGTTTGCTAATTATATAATATGTAGGAAATGCCATGTGAAGGGTCATTTACGTAAAATGTGCACAAAAGTTAATTAAAGAAAGGTCTCCCGCAAGGATCTGTGTTAAGTCCCCTTTTATATAGCCTGTATACCTATGATTTAGAGTCATGTGTAAATAGTTTTTGCAACATTCTACAATATGCCGATGATTTTGCGTTATACTGCAGTTCATCTTCTATATCTGAAATAGAGTGTAATTTAAATAGTGCTCTTTACTTAAGCTCTTGTGTAATTTTCACTCGCAAAAGATTAGTTCCTCCTTTAAACCTTTTTTATAAAAATTATCCCTTCCCTTTTCATGATAACGTTAAATTCTTAGGAGTATATTTAGATTCCAGAATGACTGGTTTAGTTCTGTGGCGACCAGCTGACCAGCCGCACAACCGGTTCTGCGTGCCCTTCACCCCCTCGCCCGCGCTGGCCGTAGCGC
>NW_024045213.1:0-2417 GCF_012273895.1 Zerene cesonia
TTAGATTTAAACGACGACCATGGCAAACGCAGACAGGATACCGATGACCATAGCGAATTGGAGCGAGGGGCAGAAACGCGCGTCCTCTCGAAGCGCGTTGGTATGAGGAAAGGGATGCCTGGACCTAGTGGGTTGTCGACGGCAACGTCTTTAGACAGCCTTATGACGACCCAGTCATTTGAAGAGGATCGATTGTGGGCCAAGCGTAAACGTTCCTCTGGGGCGAGCCGATCAGGCTCTTCAACCGAGGAGGGACGAACTCGGTCATCCAGACGGAATGCCCCAAAAAGGGGCAGAGGACGACCCCCGTCCGCCGGGACGAGCGTGGCATGTGCCAGGAAGGCTCTGGCGGAGATGGTCACCGCGAGGAAGGCCTTGGCGGTTGCGAGGGGGGACCTGGATCCTGAGAGTGGGCGAGAGACTCCTGAGGTGTCGAAAAGCCGATCCACTCGAGCCGGTAGCTCCCGGACCGTGGAATCTCGGAAGGGTCAAACCGACACTGAATCCGCTGCAGCCCTCCGGCGCTGCATTGAGGACAATTTGGCGGCTATTGAGCAGGTGCGTTCCAAATCGTCAAACCTGAAGGGCACGTCGAAGCGGGCCCTGAAGGAGGCAACGGACGCAATTCAAGAGGCGGTCGCGCTTCTGGTACAGCGCACTGCCTCGGAGGAGACGCGGCGGCTCCAGGAAAATAATACCCGTCTTCAAGCAGAGATAGAGGGCCTCCGCAAAGAGATAGGGGAATTGAAAGCCGCGGTAGGGGCTGCACAACTCATACAGCCGCAGCAGACCGACTCCGAGTTGGCCGCGAACATCTTGCGGCAAGTCGGAGACTTGGTGAGCGCCCGGTTTGAGGCATTAGAGGAGCGTCTTCTTCCGCAAAAACGGGCGAGGCCGCCGCTCGCAGCGGACGACAGGAATGGTGGGTTGGCGGCTGGGCAGCCTTCAACCGAAGACTTTCCCCCTCTCCCGTCAAAGGCCGCTAAAAAGGTGTCAGTTAAGGCTGTTACGCCGGCACAAGCTGGCAAACAGACCAAAAAGCAGGCCGTCTCACAGCCTGCGACAGCTGGTCCGGCCCCAAAGGCTAAGCCAAGCAAGAGAGGTGATACGGCGGTGCAAAGGGCTGTAGGTAGCATGCCCTCAAATGAGGTTCCGCCCTCAACTTCATCTGCTTCACGGCAGCATCCGCCTGAGCAAGGGTGGACGGTGGTAGAGCGGAAAAAGAAGAAAAAGAAGAAGGGAAAGACGGCAGTGCGTTCACGAAAGAAGGCACGTAAACTCCGCACTCCCTCGTCCTCGGCTGTGGTAATAACCCTCCAGCCGGGTGCGGAGGAGCGTGGTGTCACGTACGCCTCTGTGATGGCTGGGTCGCGCCAAAGGATTAACCTGGCGGAGATCGGCGTGACTGAGTTGCGCTTCAGGCGTGCCGCTACTGGGGCCAGGGTTTTGGAGATTCCCGGTGCTGCAAGCTCAAAAGAAGCGGACGCACTCGCTGAAAAGCTTCGGGAAGTGTGGGACGAGGCCACAATAAAAGTTTCTAGGCCGGTAAAATGCATAGAGGTACGGGTTACCGGCCTGGATGACTCAGCGGGTGCTGAAGATATCGCGGCTGCGATTTCTCGGGCGGGAGGATGCGGCGTAGACCAAGTGAAGTGCAACGGTCTGCGCGTGGGCCCCCGAGGTACAACAACGGCATGGGTGAGTTGCCCGGTGGCCGCTGCAAAAGAGGTGGCGCGGGTTGGACGCGTCCTTGTCGGATGGGTTTCTGCGAGGGTCTCACTTGGGGAAATAAAGCCCCAACGCTGTTTCCGTTGCCTGGAGGTGGGCCACGTAAGGGCCATGTGCTGTTCTCCCACAGACCGGAGTGATATCTGTTTTCGGTGTGGAGAAACCGGTCACAGGGCGGGTGAGTGTACTGCTCCTGCAGCTCGCTGTGCCGTCTGCGTGGACGCTAAGCAGCCAGCAGAACACCGGCTCGGGGGTTCGGCCTGTAAGGCTCCCCCTAAACGCAAGAGAGGAGGTGAGGGTCGTGCCGGTTTGCAGGCTGTGCCACGCCCTTGCCCCGCATCTACTGAGGCGCTTGCGATGGCGAGAGACATGGACACACAGTAACAATGGCTTTACTACATTTTCTCCAAACGAATATTAACCACTGCGCCAGGGCTCAGGATCTTTTGCTCCAGAGTCTGGCGGAGTGGAGGATAGAGGTTGCCATTGTAGCCGAACCCTACTCGGTGCCTCTCTATGACAACTGGGCAGGTGACGTGGACGGCCTTGTGACCCTGGTGGCGCAGGGCGGCACAGTGTTGGAGCGAATCATTCGGCGAAGGGGTTGCGTTTCGGCCTCGATACTGATCGAGGCCGAAACGCTATACAGTGATAGGGGTCTACTTCTCTCCCAATCGCCCTCTGGACGA
>NW_024045214.1:0-1099 GCF_012273895.1 Zerene cesonia
AAAAAAAATTAATATATTTACACTTCTTATTCTAACTAACTCTAAAATTAAATCCTTAGAATAAAATCCAGCTAAAAAAGGTATACCACATAAAGCTAAATTAGAAATATTTAAACATAAAGATGTTATAGGAATATAAATTCTTAAACCACCTATATAACGAATATCTTGATTATCATTTATTATATGAATTACTATACCCGCACACATAAATAATAAAGCTTTAAATATAGCATGAGTTAATAAATGAAAAAATGCTAAATCATAATAACCTATTCTCAAAATTCTTATTATCAACCCTAATTGTCTTAATGTAGATAAAGCAATAATTTTTTTTAAATCAAATTCATAGTTAGCTGAAATTCCAGCTATAAATATTGTTAATCCAGAAATTACTATTAATATCTTAAAAAAAATTGTGCCTTCTAATAAATTTCTAAATCGAATTAATAAATATACTCCTGCAGTTACTAAAGTTGAAGAATGAACTAAAGCAGAAACTGGGGTAGGAGCAGCTATAGCTGCTGGTAATCAAGATCTAAAAGGAATTTGAGCTCTCTTAGTTATTGCACCTAAAATAATCAAACATCTAATAATTTGTATTGATAAATCCCCACTTATAAATTCTAAATAAAAAATATAATTTCATCTACCATAATTTATCATTCAAGCAATCACTATTAATAATATTACATCCCCAATTCGATTAGATAAAACTGTTAACATCCCAGCATTATATGATTTTAAATTTTGATAGTAAATTACTAAACAATAAGAAACTAATCCTAAACCATCCCATCCTAAAAAAATACTAATAATATTAGGACTAATAATTAATAATATTATTGAAAATACAAATATTAAAACTAAATAAATAAATCGATTTAAATTTAACTCAGATCTTATATATCTTTTTCTATAATAAATAACAGAAGAAGAAATTATAGAAACAAATATCATAAATACTAGTGATATTCAATCAATAAGAATAGAAAAAACAATATTTATTGAATTAAAAGAAATAATTTCCCATTCTAAAAAAATAACTATATTATTTATTAAAAAATAAACCATAAAAATTATATTAATTATTCTAAAA
>NW_024045214.1:1109-2277 GCF_012273895.1 Zerene cesonia
AAAAATCTAATAAAACAAATTGAATTATAAAATTTAATAACTTAAAATGAATTTCTCATATATTTGATTCCACAAATCAATATTTTATATTAAATTATTTAAGTAAAATCAAATAACTACATAATCAAATTTTAAAACAAATAAATTTAAAGGAAATCAGTGTAAAAATAATAATAAATATTCTCGAGAAACTCCAGTATAAAATCTATATAATCTTAAATTAAAATCCCCATGTTGAGAATAAGAATATAAGTATAATCTATAGCCAGCTCTAAAAAAAGAAATTAATATTAATATTATCATAGAAATACAAGATCATCTAACTAATCTATTAATTAATATCACTTCACCAAAAAAATTTATAGAAGTAGGAGCAGCTATATTTGAAATTATAAATAAAAATCACCAAAATCTTATTGAAGGTATAAAATTTATTAAACCCTTATTTAAAAATAATCTTCGTCTAGATAATCGCTCATAATTTATATTTGATAAACAAAATATTCCTGAAGAACATAAACCATGTCCAATTATTAATAAATAAGAACCTAAAAACCCTAAATAATTTATTGTTATAATTCCTCTAATAACTAAACCTATATGAGCAACAGATGAATAAGCAATTATTGACTTTATATCAATCTGACAAAAACATTTTAATCTAATGTAAAATCCTCCTAATAAACTAATTGTAATTCAAATAATTCTTAAATTTATATTAATTTTTTGAAATATAATTAAAATTCGTAATAATCCATACCCCCCTAATTTTAACATAATACCAGCTAAAATCATTGAACCAGAAATAGGAGCTTCAACATGAGCCTTAGGTAATCATAAATGAACAAAATATATTGGTATTTTAACTAAAAAAGCCATTAACATACAAACATATAAAATATAAAAATTCATATTATAAAATTTATATATATAAATTATTATAGTATTAATTTCATTAAAAATATAAAATAAACCTATTAATAAAGGTAAAGAAACAAATAATGTATAAAATAATAGATATAACCCAGCTTGAATTCGTTCAGGTTGATACCCTCACCCTAAAATTAAAATTAAAGTAGGGATTAATCTCCCCTCAAAAAATAAATAAAATATAAAAATTCTTATTGATGAAAAAGTTATATATAATATAATTAATAAAAAAACCACT
>NW_024045215.1:0-2258 GCF_012273895.1 Zerene cesonia
ATTTGAAATTGGTCTTTTTCCCTGGAAGCGGCTCAAGTTTCTGAGCATTTTTTACTTCTACGCCCCCCACCTAACTGGTACCGTTTAGGAGGACCGTGAGATTTTGCGTTGTATGAAACTTGGAAACCAGAGGTCGGAGCGCAATTTCAAGTATGCAGACGTATTGTGCGGCCCAATCGAAGCTCTTGTGCCGAGTTTCAGCGCGATCCGATAAGAGATGGCCGTTTTAGGATTTGTATGGCGGCGGCCATTTTTGACGCCATTTTGAATTTTTTTTGCACTCTCTGGTAATCGCTCGAGGTCTAGTCCAAAGTTTGTTCGAGCACCCCATGTGCGGCGGCTACCGTTAGCGCGGGCCGTCGACCGTCCCGAAGGAGCAGAGAGAAAGTTCGAGATATCGGATTTTTCTGGATATTCTGGGAACTGGGCGAGTACGATCGTGCCGTTGGTGTGTTTCCGCGTTGCGCGACCTCTCCGAAATTTACGTTTGAAATTTTGGGCCAAAAATGGAAAAATTCGAGAATCTCACTTCCGGATTTGCCTCCCTGGTAGCGTCCCTGGTCGGTGAGCATTTTTTGTTCCGACACCCCCCGCCTAAAGTGCGCCGTTTAGGCGGGCCGTTGGATTTTGCGTAGTATGAAAGTCCGAAACGGGGGCTCGGATCGCCACGAACGGGGTGCCGATCGATTGGCCGGCTCGCGGAGAGCGCGTGTGCTGAATTTGAGACGTAAGGATTCATAAATGGCGATTTTGGCAAAGTATGGCGGCCATCTTTTTTTCGCGAAATCGGCCATTTTTTCGACGCGCCTGGTGATTGCCGATGGTCTAGAGCATTTTTTGTTCGAGCACCACCCCTCCGCGAGCCACCGTTTCCGCGAGCCGCCGGGCGTCGAGCTGGTCTTCGAGCGACGCGAGTTCTCTATATTTTTCCGCGGGTCGATTGCGGCTCCCCTATACGTTCATGTCAAAATTATCTCCACTTTTCGCCCGGTTTCCGAGAAAAGCGATGTCAGTCAGTCAGTGGGTGTGTAGCTTTATATAGTATAATGTAGCTTTATATAGTATAATAATAATAATAATACTGTCTAAAAAAAAGTAATAACGCTAAAAATAATCATAAGTACTAAAACAATATTACTCACCCTTTTCTGGAGCTCATGATAGCTAAAATTCACCGATTTTAACGAATTATTGAGAGATAACCAAAAACAATAATCACTTTCAATAAGTATTAGGTTATAATTATATACGTCAACAGTACAAATAAATTATAACCTCTACCCGAATTAATTAAATAACCTCTAATCTGAAACAAAAAACAGGTGCACCTTAAGTGGAGCGCTGGGATAATGACGTTAACCATCTGGCGTACTGAGAATTTTGGATCAATTTTAATGAAAATGTAATTTTTCGTAATCAATAAGGGAATTTTTCGATGATTTGACATATTTATGAACGTTAAAATTAAAAATTCTATATAATTTTCTCTTTAAATTTAACCAAAAGCTTTCCCTATTCCTTAGGGAGCGTCCGTAAATTACGTGAGACATTTTTCAGGATTTTTTATGGACGCTCCCTTATTGCTTACTACAAAAAAATGAAAAAAGTGCAATATTGGTACGAATATACAATGAATGCACATCGTTTACCTTAAAGACATAAACAATAATTGTAATCGACGAATAAACATGTAACCCAAATAAGTTCAAAACTTTTAACAATATACAACAATGATTTTTAACATCAATCAATAGCTTAATAACCATCAAATTTTACAAGTGTCAAATACACGTGATGACGTTTAGAAGTTAAAACCGAAAACAAAATACTTTTTTCTAAGTTCAAGATTTATTCACTTAGAAATCGGGCATATCATATTCTTAGCGAGTCCATCTACCCCCGAACGCACCACACCGGACTTAGCGAGTTCATCTACCCCCGAACGCACCACACCGGCTTAAGACTATAAAAGGCCATGCAAATGGCCGCCGGCATTCATTCGATACGTGGCGTTCAGACGTGTCGGTTGTTCCCTTGTAGTTTTGTATTATTGTCGATTTGTTGAGAATTAATTGTAATTGTTTAGTTAGTTAAGTAATTAATAAATATCTGTGAGTAGGTTACTGCGAATTATTTTTTTTTTAAAACTTATTTTCCCTTCTGATCGATAAGATCAGAAGTGCACATGAAACCGAAAGAGTAGAAGAAATTCGATTACTGTGGCAGGATCACGGGTGGCCGAGAGGCTAGGCGTTGCT
>NW_024045216.1:0-2247 GCF_012273895.1 Zerene cesonia
ACGCATCTGGGAGCATTATTGCTGACTCGAAATTAACCGGCAGTAAACTAGTGAGTCTTGATCATAGTCGTAATATCGCGTGTCTTTCAGTCTTCTACCGCGTTCACTTCGGTGAATGTGCGGCAGAACTGCACAATCTCATACCATCTTCCCCATTTCAAAATAGAACTATAGCATTAGCTGTATATACGTACAGCTGGCCCCTACCACCACTTCGTAGTGGACCTACCATTTATGCGCACAAAACGTTATCAATCATTTTTCATCAATCTAGCTGCGAAGGAATGAAACGCCCAGCCCGCATCCGTCTTTCCAGAAAAATATGATTTAAATATATTAAAGGCAAAAGTGAATAGGCTCTATCTAGACAGGCATGCGCTTTCATAGACCATCTGCATCTCTACTTTCGATCAGGATTAGGATTGCAGTCAAATGCCTGGCTATCTAATGTGAAAAAAAAAAATCTCTTGATTAAATATTTTATATCTAGTAAAAAATAAAATTGGACACGTTTTAACTTGATACGTCTATGCATTAACGTTTAATAATGTTCAGCGAAGTGGGCACCAGTCATCTTAGTATCAAATATAATAACAGTATAACATCACAAAAACTAGACACAAAACTTGACATAACTTAATCAGAAAGTATTTTGCATTTTCAATATGGAAAATAGGCATTTTGTATTTTATATTCGTATTTTAAATACCAATTGATCAAATTGGTCCCATCTCTGATTATGTACTATTTATAACAAAACTGTGTATGTGTGATTTAAACTTCAAGTATTGTTTCACAATGTCCTACTTTTCTGAATTCACAGCTGGTTCACACATGTTTTTTGGAAAACCATTCACGTCAGGATAACAAGCTTCAAAAGAAAAGATACACATTTTGAACCCATGTGGTAACTATGTATGTCATTGCTTTGATTTTTAGAATATTTTACATGAGAAAAACTTCCTCAAGTAACAACGACTGAATAATTATTCAAGAACTTTTATTATTTATTTATTTATTTAACTCTTCAACAACATTGTACATAGAAGGAAACTTAGAGATAATAATAATAATGAGTAAAATAAAGCGTACAATTTGTTTGGCGGCCTTATCACTTGGAAGTGATCTCTTCTAGGCAACCACGGTAAAAGGTAACGAGCATACTGCTAAACTATAAGCGGGACGAAAAACAGATACTTTTAAACATTCAATCAAATTTGCATACAACATATACATATATTTACACAAATATATACATATACACATATACACATATATACAAATATACATATAATATACATATATATATATATATATAAACTAACTATACACTAGATAAAATATACTAAACTAATAAACTAATACATACAATACATACAAATAATAACTACATATATACATCGAATCAATGAAATGCATAGAAATAGACATAAATTAGTTGGAAAGAGAAAGAAAGTGTTGACGCACAAGATTTTTGAATTGCGAGGCACTTTGAGCTTGTCGAACAGTTAGTGGAAGAGAATTCCATAAATTGACAGTAATTGCTGCAAAGGAGCGGGCATAGAAGTTAGTGCGTCGGTTCGGAACACGCAAGATGAGCCTATCTTCAGAGCGAAGTGAATAATTTTCATTGTGCAAGAAGGAAAAATTGGACTTGAGGTAAGTAGGAGTCGAAGGATCAAAAAGGATACGGAACAGTAATTGTAAACAGTGTAGATCCCGGCGAAGACGGATTGGAAGCCACTTGAGCTTTTTTCTATAGAATGATACATGGTCATATTTCCGTAGGCCGAAAATAAACCTTATACAAAAATTTTGGAGACGCTCAAGTTTATTAAGTAGCTCGACTGACAGGTCAGGAAAGCATGCATCAGCGTAATCAAGTATAGGAAGGAGAAGAGACTGCACTAGCGTAATTTTAGTAGGAATGGGTAGAAAGTTGCGAAGCCGACGCAACGTTGCGGAAGCAGCATAAATCCTACGGCTAATTTCCTGGACTTGAGGAGACCAGGATAAAGTTTGATCAAATAACACGCCTAAATTTCTGACTACCTTTTTGTAAGGCAAAGTAACACCACCGATTTTGATGCTAGGTAAAATACCCCAGTCAATTTCCGAAATAAGATAAGGACTCCCGATTATTATGACATGGCACTTTATAGGATTTAAAATTAGGCCGAATTCGTTACACCAATTAGCTATTGTAGTTAATTGCAAGTTGGAAAAGTGTATTGCCTCAGGTAAGTC
>NW_024045217.1:0-731 GCF_012273895.1 Zerene cesonia
CTATTAACATCGCGGTTTTAATTTTTGGGCTAACAAATTCTTTAATCATATCGACTATATCTTCCTCAAGGTAAGGTTGACGTACTTGGAGAGAAATACGCGTGTGGTTTTGAAATGGCTTAGTTACTTTGGGCTTACGTTTAATATCGCCTACTACCGTAACGAATAACTGTCTATGGAATTTATTTAGTGGTTCATCCGTTATCGGTACCTCAAGTATAGGATTCTCTCTACTAGTATGTGCTGTTTCCGTGGAAGAACCTAGTGATATATGGTCACCCGTTGGTGAACAAGCCGTTTCGGTTGAAGACCTCATAGCGTTCTGATTACGTGTAGGTGAACTACAATGAACTGTCTCCGTGGATGAGCTATTTGAAATATTATCTATTGATGTGTTAACTACTATGGAACTAATTTCTTCGTTATGAATTTCAATACGAGACAAAGCATCTGCATTTGTATTAGCTCTCCCCTTTTTATAAATAACCGAAAAATCATATTCACTAAGCTTAAGCTTCCACCGCGTTAGACGTGCGTTCGGTTCCCTCATACTCATAACCCACTGTAATGGCTTATGATCTGTAACAATTTTGAATTTACGACCAAATAAATAAGGGCGAAAGTACTTCGTTGCCCAAACTATAGCCAAAAGCTCTTTTTCTATAGTGCTATAATTTAATTCACTGTCATTTAATGTTCTAGATGCGTAACAGATAGGCTTATCGGAACCA
>NW_024045217.1:758-1423 GCF_012273895.1 Zerene cesonia
TCGGGTCATTCGTTAATAGAGACTTGCATTTTGTGAAACAATTAATGTAATCGGTATCTAAAATTATTTTCTTGCCTTTTTTCAAAAACTGCGTTAGAGGTTTTGTGATACGAGCGAAGTCAGATATAAATTTCCTATAATAGCCCAATAAACCAAGAAATTGCTTAATTTGCTTAGGCGTTTTGGGGATAGGGTACCTTTCGATTGCTGAAATTTTGTCCGGATTAGGCTTAATTCCGTCCTTAGAAATTACATGGCCTAA
Source organism: Zerene cesonia (assembly GCF_012273895.1). Classification (NCBI taxonomy): domain Eukaryota; kingdom Metazoa; phylum Arthropoda; class Insecta; order Lepidoptera; family Pieridae; genus Zerene; species Zerene cesonia. Next base: position 1,021 of record NW_024045217.1, read on the forward strand.
ATATGACGTTTCTAATTTTAAAAATTCTGACTTGTCCATTTGGATTTTAAAATTTGATTCCCTTAATTTTGAAAAAACCTTTTCCAAATTATTCATGTGCTCTTGCAATGACGTACTAAACACAATTATGTCATCGAGGTAGACTAGGCAAATCGTATTCTGTAGGTCTTTGAGAACATTGTCCATCACTCTCTGAAAAGTTGATGGAGAGTTCTTAAACCCCATGGGCATACGTAAAAATACGTAGTGCCCATGCTCGACATTGAATCCTGTCTTGTGAACGTCATCAGGGTGCATCTCCACCTGATAGAACCCACTCGCTAAATCTAGGGTGGTGAAATATTGGCAATTTCCTAGCTTATGGAGGACGTCATTTATGTTGGGGATGGGATATTTGTCGTCT
>NW_024045217.1:1789-2198 GCF_012273895.1 Zerene cesonia
ATTAAAAATTTCGCAATTAATCGGCCTATCTAATGAAAAAATTACGTCATGCGGAGTCGGGTTGTATACCTCTAGAATACCTTTATTGTCTACTACTGAAGTTAAACATTGGGGTATTATGCAGCTACCTACAGCCTGCTCAGAAATTACAACTTCACCATTTCCGCAATTAATGGGAATTCTAACCAATTTTGATGAACCGGCAGGTATAACGTCTTCATAAAAATTGACGTTACACGAATTATACATGCGAATAGGGTTCCTAGCATAACGCGTAATTAAAACTCTGTCCTTCAAGTCGATCTTTACGTCCCAAAATTCTAGCAAATCTAATCCTATAAGTCCATCAAAAAATTCATGAAATTTGTATATAAAAAGTTTTATATTCTCGCTATCCCTAAATTCTGAA
>NW_024045218.1:0-2198 GCF_012273895.1 Zerene cesonia
AAATAAAAAGTGAAAATAGCAATTAAATTTCAATAATAATAATATAATTTAAAATAATTCAATTATATTCCTATGTCCCAATAAGGCTTGTCAATTGCCAAGAATAAAATAAAAATAATAAATAAAATTACAATAAAATTACAATAATAAAATAATCAAAATATAGTCCTATATCCCAACGGGGCTTGTCTATTACTTAGGATATTAAAAAAAAGTTCTAAGCTAAAGTAAAAAGGTAAATAGTAATAAGGTACTGTCAGCTATAGCTAGATTACAACAGTTAAAGTATAATTTTTAATATTGTCTCCCAATAGGGGAGAAGCTGGTCAACAATTTCTGATATTATTAGCGATACTTATAATAATTTTGATTTAAATTAGTTATAATCACTAAATGTCAGCACCTTATTTTCTATCAGGGCTCCCAATAGAGGAGTAACCTGTTAAAAAGTTTTATAAGTAAAGCCCAAACTTTGTTAAAATATAATTTAGTTTTTTAAGCGAAGTTAAAATCTAAAGTCCAGATAAGTTCAATACTTAACAGCCCAGGAAAACGAATTTAATGTTGTCTCCCAATGGGGGAGCAACTTGTCAATATAATACAATTACAATTTTTTAAAATTAAGGTTAAAGTAAACTTTTGAGAAATAATCGGACACAAAATATCAAATAGCTCACTATTTTAAAGTGAAACTATATTTTCTACTATCTAAACACTAACTATATTTTCAAATAATTAAGAACTATCAGGACTCCCAATAGGGGAGTAGCCTGTTAAAAAACTTTTTATATTTTTATATATTTTAAAGCTAAGATTTTTATAAATTATAAGTAAGTATCTATTTTGAGCAACTTAAGTATGCTTATTGGTTAATTAGTTTATGTTATCTGAACTATTTCAGCATTGAACAGTCCAGAGTCCAATAATTTAAGGTTCAAAAGATATTAAGATAAAATAAAAGTTTAAAGACTTAAAAATTTAGTGCGACACAAAGTTAACAATTATGAAGTGGGACTATAGGACTTACCTTCACAGTTGTCTCAATAAGAAGACACCTGCACATCAATTTAGTTCCTATACACATATAAAATAATCAATAAAAAATAAATAATAGTTTATAATATTAATACATACAATAGGTCTAATATATAAAAGGTTTCTTATCAGTGCTAATGTTCCAATGTTTGTCACCCACAAAGGGGTTTGCCTAGCCTTGTTTTTAAAATAGTTACAATTGCAACTATTACACTATTTTTGCTCAGCAATCTAAGTAATTTAAACACATATTAAATTACTAAAATAATAAAAATACCTGGCAAAGTACAAATTCTCTGCGCCTGGCTAAAATAATAGCAAAGCTTATCAGGGCTTGCTTGCGTTTTATTTATTATTTATTCAAATTAATATTAAGTTTTTGCTGCGCCTGGCATAGAAAGTGAGCAAAAACGCACTAGAGCCTACTTGCACAATTTATGTATAATATAGGAACTTGAAATTTAAATTATCATATAGGAATTAAAAGAATGCAAATGCAATATGTAACTAACCTAATTTTCCTATATGATTTGAAAGATATTCTAATTATGTTTTTACAATAATAATAATGTCAGTAAGTAAAGTGTAAATTGCAGTCATAATATGTAAAATAATAAAATAAAATACTAAAACTATCAATTATTCCAATAGGGAAATAATTGCCTAAACTATCCAATAATTATAAAACTAATATACTATGTATAATTACATATATAAAGTATTGTCTATTATAAATAAAGTGATGTGTTTTGTGTGTCCCTATGCACTCAGTCTACAGCTTATTCTAACAACTACACCAAAAATGATGTAGTTGGTCCTATATACAATTTAATATACACAATGTTTATAATCACAGCCAAAAACAATTTCTTAACCTATATATACTCCTCAATACACAGTCATCTCAGTCTTGGAGATATATGAGGACACATGCAGACTTATCTTGATAAATCAAGATACATCAACATCCGTCAACAACATCAACTTAAGAATGTCTATATCTTGAGAAGTATATTTATAATTATAATTATAATTACAGCCAAAACAGATTCTTAACTTATATTATATACTCCTCAATACACAGACACCCCAGTCTTAGAGATATATGAAGACATATGAAGACTTATATTGATAAATCAAAATACTTCAACATATGTCGACAA
>NW_024045219.1:0-2191 GCF_012273895.1 Zerene cesonia
ACACATCACGCGACACATGCTCACACCCGTGCGTCACATGACACTATTGAACTTGCTTTGGAGCGATTAATACAGTATTACAAAAAAGTAGTATATAGAGAAACTAGCTGGGCCCGCGGTTTCACCCGCGTAAGTCCATATCCCGTAGGAATAACGTGATAAAAAGTTGCCTATATGTTATTCCAGTTGTCCAGCTGTGTACGTACCAAATTTCATTGCAATCGATTCAGTTATTTTAGCGTGAAAGAGCAACAATCACACACACATCTTTACAAACTTTCGCATTTATAATAATTAAAATAACATAAGTAGGTTAGGATAAATATTCACACTTATCGTTCGGTTTCAGGGCGGAGAATTCCCGCGCTACAACACGTTCCAGGTAGGATTGTACATTTTTAATTTACTACAATTAAATAATAATATTAAATAGTAATTAGATGTAATAATTTTATCTGCAAAAACAAAAGCAATGACGACAACAACTCTTTCCCTGTATGAATTTCAGATGAAAACGAGCAAAGAGAACTTGCAGTTGGATTCTGAACGATTCGGCCAGGAGTGAGTAAATTTTTTTTTTGTTTTTACTTTATTATAACTTCTCAATGGGATCCGATTTATAATAAATATAAAATTTTGTACATAGATTATATTTCTCAATGATTTCTCATTCAAATCAAAACCAATAGGCAACGATTGTGAACGGACGTGTTTTCAGTTAGTTATGTTTTAAAAATCTGTTTTAATTAGAAAAATCCTTGTTTGCAATCGTGAGCTCATTCAAAACCTTTATAAGTAATAAATCTATAGTTAAAAGTAATTATTATAAACCTTTACAGTGGACAGTATTAATAAAAGTGCATTTTAAGTTTAAAATCTGTGACAGTTAATAAACGTATCTACAGTGCAGTGTACGATTGACCTTGGATGATCAACGACTAGATTAAAACTGGTTTGATTGCACTGGACAGTACACACGCTATGATTTGATATTTCACTGCGTTTAACATTGTTGAGATGGTTGAGCAGTCTATGACTTCGAATAATCGTTAACAACGCCAGCTAGTCCGAGTTCGTATCCGAGTGGTTACATACTGCTGATTCTCACAAAAAATTTTCGTACTGTGCGGCACGTGTTCAGTATCACAGCTTTGTGCGGAGACGTTAAGTTCTGGATACCGAAGCACGAACTGATCGTACAACTTTTTGCAGTACATTGTTCTGTCGGTTTCTAATTTGGTGATGTAAAAGTATGTACGCATGATAAAAAGGTTTAATTCTTCACTCCACTTCATGCGCACTCTGGGTTTCCCGGCTTTAGTGGTCGCAGGTAAGAAGGCTAACGCCTCCTGCGAAACATCTTCGGCCGGCGTAGTTGCTCTGCTACAACTACTCTATGGAAAGGGGGTGTTCGATGGATTGGTAGGTTGGGTCTATGGGAAACTATGGGCGTCTGCCTTTTCAACTTCGAAAAATTGAAAAATAGTGGCAGACGGTGACTTGTCAGTTCGGTCGATGGGCTCCCAAAAAAGTTACCTAAAATGGCAACAAGGGGGCAACACCAGCTGACTGGCTAGGGGTGTAGAGAGGTGCGGCACCGGTTTCACCATCGCGGGCCCGCAGGCCCGGATTGGGTTTCCCCGCTATTACGCCATTAGACACTTCCACCCCCGAGCATATAGCTCTTGCATCTCCACTCTGGACGGCCAATTAAGGCAAGCCAGAGGTGGGGGATCCTGAACCTCGTCATTGTTCACTCCGAACTGCCACCGAGACAGTCCGGAGGTGAGGACAGGGACCTCCCCCGGGAGAACTAAGGACCGCGGGGGCGCTACTCCTCGTCACCTCGCCACAAGGTGCCCTGCGGGTTTATTATTATTATTATTATTAATAACACTGTCTTTGTTTAATACTAACAATATATTTGAATCTAGTGTTTCTAGTTCGAGAAGTGACAAAACATAATTATCATTTAATAAAATCAGTCGAGCAGCAGTTTTCGTGTTTACTCATATACATTATGTCCAAACATGTCGATATCATTTTGTATTTTAACATTCTGTGAAATGAATAATACAAATGCAGATGTCGCTTCATAACTTGTCAAAACTCTTACCCTTAGGCACATGAAACCGAAAGAGTAGAAGAAATTCGATTACTGTGGCGGGATCACGGGTGGCCGAGAGGCTAG
>NW_024045220.1:0-2186 GCF_012273895.1 Zerene cesonia
TGGAAGGAGTTGAAATAGGGAGATGAAAGCGATATAACCGAATTCCACGCAGGCGGAGCCGCGGGCGGAAAGCTAGTGTTATATATGAATTTAATCTATTTTTGAAATAAAAGCGCATGTCGCTTTTAAATTTGGTTATAGAAATTGATTACGATATGAATAACTATTTGCGCATCTTTCACGTCGTAACGGAGCCATTTAATGATATGATTTTTGTGTCTGGGGATAGCTAGGACGCTAAACAATGATATAGGTTATAACTAAACAAAAGCGCCATTTTGCATGTTATATATTAGATATAGTTAACTCAAACCAATTAATTATCTAATTTAGGAAATAAAATTAACCGTTACTAAAATGCAAAATGGATATCTAAGTAAATAAGATGTATTTAAAATTATCTTTAACACAAAGTATACATATGAAGGTGATTGACGTTCCTGTTCTTAGTTGTATCTCATAGTATATACAATTAAAAATAGACTATGTTTTTTAATTACTATTTTCCCTACAAATCAAAACTGAACGAATTTTAAGTGGTGTCGTTGTAATCATCAGAATTGTGGTAGTGGACACAGGCTATCTTTGTGGTGATAAGACCATCCCTTCATCTATGACTAAGTCGTGCCAGACGGTATTCCACTTCCACATTAAACAGCTTTTATTAAAAGCTAGGTTTATAGAAGCTAGTCTAGGATTTATCTCACTTAGTTCCCGTTCCCAAACTTCTCTGTACCAAATTTCACCTAAATCAGTTCAATTGATTTAGCTTAAAGAGGCAGACATATTTAATTTTGTATTTATAATATTAGTAGAGATATCTGCTCATCCCCATTAAAAGTTACATTTCAACTCACTGTAAAGTCGAATTCGAGTTTTAATCATATTGCATACTACTTAGTAATAAATTATAGAGCTCATATCCAAAGTTTGTTCGTTTCACGAACGATATTTGTATGTAAATTTTGTCTGCATTGTACGTCGCGTCAATAGAAATGTTTCGGACAATTGTACCGATTCACAAGTGAAATCGCTTTTTAGACGCTTTTTATTAGCTTCACCTGTATGTTTGTTTGTTTGTAACCGACTTCTTTGGGCGCGATTTTGACCCACTTTAAACGGCCAGATTTCGTTCAAACTTTGTAGATTTATTGAGGACCGATGACAATACACTAATTTGATAAAATTATTCCATTTTTCAATTTGCAAAATATGATAAAAGTGTGGTTTTTAGTTTTTTTAAACTATTATAATATATTTTGTTGTTTGATTTTTACTATCGAGATACGAATACGACAAAATCGACTAGTGGCTATTTATAATGGCCATTTGCAATCTTTCAATTAATTTAGCTAGTGAAGTATGTGTACATTACGCTTCGTAGTTTTATTTGGAACAATATAGATTTAAAACAAGATAATTAACAAAATCAAATCGATTTTAAAGAACGTTTGAAAGCGCGTGTAAAAGTTACTACACTGTTTTCCTTGAGAATGCCATGTATTAAGTCTTATATATCAAAAACTACAGAACTACAGAATTAATATTGATGATGCTTACACTTTTCTCTTCATAGAACATACCCAACACAAAGAAATCATTTGAATCCGATTTATAGGTTTTAGCTTCTCACGGACAAACATACATACAAACAGACAAACCGACATACAAATACAGGAAATTCGGCACAGGTGTTTAGACGCTGTTATAGACAAACATATTCAAGCACTGTGCAATACTAACAATATTACACACTTACATACATTGAAGTAATAACCTCTTTATTTCAGTAGGCTAAAAACAATAGTACTACAAAGTCATACACAACAATACATAGTAAGAGCAATGTTTAGATTTAAATAATATGTATCCAGTCTTTTCAGGTTTGTAATGTGAAAATAACAGTATAATATAATGTTTTTTTTTGTTCATTGAAGTGTTCACTAAAGCGCAACACAATGCAATATAATTGTGTAAGGTATATAGCATCCCGACACACGTCACGTGTAAAAGTTATATGCCGCTTTGTACTGCTAATGCGATTGATAATTTAAGGTTTTAAATTCAATGGAATATCTAGATTATATATTATTATATCTTATACATTATTATAGTACTATCTCTTTTTTCATCATTCTTTTATTCGACTTGGTTTCATTGCTTTGTAAATATTTACAATATATTTA
>NW_024045221.1:0-837 GCF_012273895.1 Zerene cesonia
TAATAAATTAACAACGATCTACAGTGATAAAACACTCTCTCCGCACCAAATTCGCCTGACTAGTACTTTAGAAGATTGTTTTCATTTTTCTCACGAGTCCCTTACAGGATCAGGAGGTATCGAAAGCCCTATTTGGACAAAGTGGGTACATCACTGCACAAGACCCATAGGGAAAATTAGTACTTCTGCATCTAAGATTCATCAGGTCCTAAGTCATTACCAAGGCATATTAAACGAGAAAGGATTAATAGTAACATTAGCAGAAGGTTCTGGTGGAATCTTGAATTATTTGTCACATTTGTATCCCTTAAATAGATTAGTATATAATACTCTCCAGAGTGATATTGTTGAGAATAAAGAGAACGTCTTAAATATTTTCCCTCCTGCTTTGGTTGGTGACTCGTGTGAACCGGTACAAAGGATAATAAGGATTGAAGAAACATGTCTAGGGGAAACCGACATAACAAAAGAGGTATTTGTAAGAAAAATAGAAAGATTGTTCAAGGAAGAGGGTGAAAATATAGCAATATTTTGTATGGATGCCGAACTTAAGACAGATATTACAAACACAGATAAACTGAGTATCTACCTTCCATTAATTAAAGAATATATTACAACAGAAGGTTTATTCATTAATAAGATGTTTATTAGGAACCAAAAGAACATAGATGATATAAGACAATATTGCCACAGCCAAGGTTATTACTGTAATTTCCATAAACCGTCTTCCAGCCACCCCCACAATAATGAAGTCTATTTGGTTTGTTTCAAAAAGGGGTCAAGTTATCATATTGAAAATCAAGAACCCATGGATGAGTTACACATACTAAATTGGAA
>NW_024045221.1:847-2121 GCF_012273895.1 Zerene cesonia
TGATAAAACGTGAAAGTGAGTTCAGTTTACGATAACCAGTGTAACCAGTGTTAGATAAACCAATAACCAACCAGGAAAAAGGTGCCAGCTACGGGACAAACCAGCTACCAAGTGCCAGTCTCTGAGTGAGCCCTTTCCATTATAATTTTTTTACATATTACTTTTACTTTACCACGTCAACCATGGAGGCAATTTTAGCCACGCAAGAGCAAATTATTTCTGCGATGGAAAGCCTCCGCAGTAATTTTAAGAAGGATGGGCCAGAACGTAAAACGCCCGCCTATATTGAGAAACGACTAATTACTTTAGATGCTTATTGGAAGGAATTCCAAACTAACCATACGAGATTATCTGCTGAATTTGATGATCCTAACCATAAATATTTTAAAGAGAACTACTACCAGTCAACTTTAAAATATTATAATGACACCAAAGTTCTAATTAATAAATATGATCAAAATAAACCACTACTAAGACCAGCGACACCATTATCGCAATTTTCCGATCGTCAGGGGCCAGCATCTTCACCTGCCGAATTGGGTGCTTTACATACAAGGCCACAAACCACTCAAGGGAATAACAGCAGGGTTGACGAAATGCTTCGTAAGCAGAAAAGCAACTTTAGGGCATTCTTGCATACTATAGATTCTGCTAACCTTGAGAATCTTTCTGAACGATGGGAATTGGAAGATTTATTAAAAAATATTAATTTGAGGTGGTCAGTCATCGATTCTTTACATTGGGAAATCGACTGTGAAAGCCTCGTAGAGAATGAAGAATATGAACAAGCTTATATTGAATATGAGATAAAATATAATACCATAAAAAAGGCACTAAACAATAAAATGTGCTCGGTCTCATTTAGAGAGAAATCAACGCCGCATCTGGACATACCAACGTTCAGCGGAAATTTCCAGCAATGGATTTCTTTTAAGGATTTATTCAATGAAACCATACATAGCAATAATTCATTACCGAATGCTCAGAAAATGCAACACTTAAAAAATAAATTGAGAGGAGAAGCGTCGAAATTAGTACAGCACTTGACCATAAGTTCCGATAACTATCAAATTTGTTGGGATATTATAAACCATCGATATAACAATATGAGAATTATATTTAACTCTCATATTCAAATTATTTTATCGATGCCTAGTATGCAACAACAATCAGCTGGGCAAATAAAGAAAATACATGACACTACCAAAGAGTGTCTCAATGCCATTAAAGCCATGGGGGTTAACATAACGTCTTGGGATCCTCTTATAGTGTAT
>NW_024045222.1:0-2110 GCF_012273895.1 Zerene cesonia
GCGCTGGCAACGTGCGTGGTTCTCGTATCGCGTATCGCACACCAACATCGCAACCAACGCGACGATCGCAATTGTAATATTTAACCGCACATAAACCGCAACATAGGTTTAATTTCATAAAGGATAAAGACTTATGCATTAATTGTATGCGTCCAGGTCATTCAGTTGGTACTTGTCTTTTTGGTCCGTGTCGAACGTGTGAACAAAAACACAATAGTTTACTTTGTGATGCAATTAAATTATCACCAATTAAACAAAATACAGTGACGTTAACTGCGTACGAGCACCCCTCGCTCACTAATACGCATCCCGGTTCAGCAGATAACGCACACAGCCTTACAATGCAACTTCCATGTACTAATCACGCACAAACCGTTATGCATACAAAGGATGACAATTCTTCGCAACAGATTGTCATATTATCTACGGCGATAGTCGAAGTATGTAGTGAATCGGGTGAGTATTATTGCGCACGCGCAGTTTTAGATAGCGGAAGCGAGCGATCTTTTATAACACAATCTTTAGCAAATACATTAAATTTACGAATATTACAGTCCACTCAACATATTCACGGTGTAGGTAATTTTATTACGCAATGTTCGCAATCTTGTAACATTGAAGTTAAATCGCGCGACGGGAGCTTCACTGCCCGTTTTCAATGTTTGATTTTGCCCCAAATTACATCAAAATTGCCTACAACTACGTTTAATTTTAACCAATTTAATATTCCTCATAATTTATTGTTAGCTGATCCCAGTTTTTATGAAAGTCAACATATTGATTTACTGATCGGTGCTGATTTATTTTGGGAATTAATTACCGAAGGAAAAATGCGCCTTAAAAATGGTCCTTTCCTTCAAAACACCAAACTAGGTTGGAAAGTGTCAGGTGCAATTAAATCTTTTCCGTATACTAGTAATAAAAATTTAACGCATATTAATTGTAATTATTCTTCATTATCCACAGAAGATGATTCACTCGATAACTTAGTTAGGAACTTTTGGGAATTGGAAGAAATCTCCGCACCTAGCAATGAATTACAGCAATTATCTAGCGAAGATATTGCTTGTGAGGAACATTTTATTCGCACAACACGTCGACTTTCCGATGGTCGTTTCTGTGTTTCAATTCCGTTGAAACAATCACCTGAGTTATTAGGTAACACACGTGCTCAAGCTGAACGTCGTTTTTACACGTTAGAGAAACGTCTTCAGCAAAATACTAATTATAAGAAGATGTATTCTGATTTTATACAGGAATATATTAATTTAGGTCATATGAGTCTCGTCAATACGTATGGGAATCCGCACTATTTCCTACCGCATCATGGTGTGTTTAGGGAGCACGCCACCACAACTAAATTACGCGTAGTTTTTGATGCGAGTATGAAGTCTAGTTCCGGCGTATCATTAAACGACATACAAATGATTGGACCTGCTATTCAAGGTGACTTAATTTCTATATTATTATGTTTTCGCGAGAATAGGTATGTTGCATGCGCTGACATTGAAAAATTTTACAGGCAATTGCATATTGCTGAAGATCAGCGTGACTTGCAGCTGATCTTGTGGCGGGATGACCCCTCAGAGCCGCTGAGGGTATACCGACTCAATACCGTGACGTACGGAACGGCATCCGCACCATATCTAAGTTGTAGGTGTTTAAAGGAATTAGCCAAACAATCGAATATTCCGTATGTAGCCGATACTATAAATAATTGTTTTTACGTTGACGATGTCATTGTTTCATCGAATTCTATATCGGAATTAGAAAATATTTGTAAAGAAACTAGTAGTCTTTTAGATTCAGCATGTATTAAATTACGAAAATGGATTTTTAGTCAGAATTTAAATTTAATAACGCCTAGCGTAAACGAATCGCAAACGAACGATCTATGTTTACTTAATAAAACTTGTAATAACAAAACTTTAGGTATCGGATGGAACAGTCTCGATGATTATATTTATTATTTCACTCAAATTGTACAAAAAAGTGAAGTAGTGACAAAACGTATTATTTTGTCGTGTGCTTCTCAAATATATGATCCGTTAGGGTTATTAAGTCCGGTTATTACTATCGCAAAGCATTTATTACAAAGATGTTGGTTATT
>NW_024045223.1:0-2085 GCF_012273895.1 Zerene cesonia
TTATTCATTTATGTAATAAATCCATCCATATTTCCATATCCATACTAATTTTGTAAATGTAAAAGAGTTTGTTTGTTCGTCCGACGGAGCGATATTATGTAATTTTTTTTTTTTTGTGTGGATATAGTTGGGACGCTGAAGAGGTGACATAGACTACTATTTATCGCGGAAAAACATCTAATTCTCATGAGTAAATCTATTCTTTGTTTGTCAGCATCAGAATGGCTGGTCGCCTCCACAGTACGCTCTGGCACTGAGAGCTTATTAAATAATTGGACCCAGTTTAGCAGAAAGGATCCAACCAACATCAACCTACTTTCTGGATCTTTTCTGCTGATTGAAAGACTCAACGAAATGGAGCATTTCTGTATATTTAGCTCATTTTTGTAAATTTGGTGGATTGGATCCTTTCTGCTAAACTGGGTCCAATTGCTAGCTGTACAAAATTAAGGACGCAGAGTTTCTTAAACTGTTAAATAAAAACAATTCCTATGACCCACAAATTATGTACAAGGAAACGACCTGCGGTCCTGATGTCAGAATAGCTGGTCAAAAAAAATATCTAGTTTGTTGTTCTGCCATAAATAAAACGACACCTGGTTATAGACACAGATTGATAGAAAATGATGATTCTAGCCTCAATGCAGACACGGAGATGGACAATTGCATAGTTTTTTCCAATATGCTGGACTCGGAACGTCCACTACCCGAAACAGTCGAATTGATTGTAGCGTATATTGGTGGATTTGTCATTAAAAAGCTGCAGTCAAAATTACAGTGCTCATCCTGTATCCATCTGTTACTGGCATCTGAAAAACTATATTTTCATAAATTGATATGCCTGAAGGATTTTGGAGGACTAGCCTATCCCTCAGTAATCGTTTTTAAAATATGCGTTCTATCTGAAGCCATACTGAGGCAACTTGTTAACCAAAATGGCAATGGGTTATCGAGTGCAAACAATTTACCGTTCATGGTCACTAAGTGTTTTGCAAAAATAATAGAGCGAAATGATATTTTGAAACCTCTAAAAGAGAGCCATCCTCTTGAATGTAATCACGATGTCATGCTGTTGAAGTCTATTATTGAGCAATATCTCAGAGTTCGTTTACATTACATAGCCAAAAAAGAATCTTTATTAATCACGTCCCGTCAAAAGTTAAATAAACTCATAATTTTTCGTGGAATGTAACATAATGATAACTGATAAGTTAATGTAAAAAATTTCCTTACATACTAATTATTGTATTTTGTTACAAAAGGCTGGTCCTGACTCTAAAAATATAAAAATATTGTGTAATTATTTCTAAATTTTAAATTGTCTGTATTAGTATGAATAAATATAATGTAAATATAATTGATTTTTATTATTTTTATTTTTCGAACTAGTCATACCCATTAATTTATGTACCCTAAAAGTAGTCTATCTGTCCATCTGTCACCAGGCTTTTTCATAAACCGTGCTATTAAGAAAGCTTATAATAATACCTATACTTGTAATGTATATCTGTTGCAGCTACAAAAAAAAAGGAAGTCGCCTTATTTTGTTATTTATAACAAACGTAACATGCGCAAATCTGACTAGCACATGGCCAGTTTTTTTTTTTTTTTATAAGGTGAACTTAACATAATTTATCGATAGAGAAAAGAAAAAAAGTCACTTCTGCAGTAGGTATTTAAAATGATTCGCTAATACCAAATTCCATTAAAAGCGGTTCTGTAGCTAAGGCCGTACAAGACATACAAGTACACTGACTAAGAATATTTTAATTTTTTTGGGGTCTTTAAGTTACCTATAAATAAATAACTTATTATGAGATATGAAATATATTTTTCCCTTTAACAGATCGAAACCTAACATAATCATTCAAATCGATTCAGAAGATGTTCTCAAGTAACAAAAACAAAAAGAAAACATGATACTATACTCCGATTAAAAACACCGAATCTACATATGCACCTATACTTTATACTTTAAAGAATACTTTGATAAGTAAGATCTATTACAACCACAGATCTTCGGAAATCGCGCAGCCGCCCCGCGCGAGATATGGCACCGTTAAACAATAGAGCGTGCCTCGGAAT
>NW_024045224.1:0-2076 GCF_012273895.1 Zerene cesonia
CCTTCACATTGACGCTGAAGAGATGACTTCAAATCTTCTAATTTACTCCACAAAATGTGTGCAAACAAATAGTTTGAATTCTAAATTGTCAATTAGTTTCATGATTTTCGGACAGAATTCTGATACGAATGTAAGTTGAACTTGAATTTTACTGGTTAGGATGTCATTTTCAAAACATTCTTTGAGGTAAATAGTGCTAGAATTGTCGTCTTCGTATTCATTAAGAAAATCGATAATTTGCTGCATATATTCATTCAAATAAATCACAGATTTAAACCAAGAATTCCACCTGGTTACAACAGGCGTAGGGTAAAGTTTTGGAGTTAATTGTGGAGCATGCTGTCGTAGAAAGTTTAAATAGGAACTTTTTATTTTTCTAGAATGCAAAAAGGCTGACTTTGTCTTGGCCACAATAGAGTTCAGTTCCTTAAATTCTTTTACAAAAATGTCACCCACAAGATTCACTTTGTGCGCCCAGCATTGAAAGTGCAGTGCATGGTCACCCAGTAGTATTTTTAGCAAGTTGAAACATGCACCCATGTACCTTGTAGAGTCAGACACCAAACCATGTACTTGAGAGTATTGAATTTCGTATTCTTTCAAAGTATCAATTATTGCTTGAGAACAAGTGGAAGCATTGGCAGTGTCTAAAAAATTTACACTTGCTAAGAAACAAGACTGCTGTGGTTCTGAAGAGACAGTTTTAAGTAAAACTGCAAAGACACATCTACCTTGTTTGTCAGAAGTTCGTCGGCCACCACAACTACAGGCTGATCCTTCAGTTTTTGTTTTATTTCATCTTTCTCCGAAACACCGCACTGTGGTACGTACTTACGTCTCAAATTATCTCCAGAAGGCAGGTTACCCGAGCCAGGCACATATTTTTCCATGTAACTGCGAACAGCTGGATGGTCTATTTTATTCAACGGAATATTTGCTTTTAAACACATTTTTACAGTGTCAAGCACAAATTCCTCTTTCTCCGTTTTAGCACGCTTTTGCACTTCAAAAGCACCAACTATTGTGGATTGCCTTTTTATTCCAGAGGGCCCTGGTTGAGGATCAGATTTCTTTCTTAAATGGGTAACAGAAGTCGTATGCTTCTTCAAAGTATCCAACTTCTCTCCTTCCAAACGCATGTTGCAGTATTTGCACATTACGATGTTAGTATCGCTTAAATACAAGCCATCCTCTTTGAACTTTTTTACTCGTTCAGATAATTCTACTTTCGGGCGGCCCATATTGACGTTAGTAACACAACTATACCATACGCGTATGGGCGAGTGACTAATTGAATTGAAAGACAAAAGACGGACGGACGCCAACCCACGCACCGATTATCACTCGCTCGCTCCTCATCTACGCAACAACTCGTGCCGTCTCTGTCACTCGATTCGCGCGGGAACGCCAGAGCGTTCCGTTATCCCTAAGTAAGTGCGCTCTCGGGTCGGGTATCGACGAAATAATTGTTAGAAAGCGCGTCTGATCAACATTTGAAGGCACGTAACGTAAAAAGGTGCAAAAGTATTTAATTTTCAAATTTCGCTTTTATCGCAAATAAAATGCAGATTTCGCTTTTATCGCATCTATTTCGTAAAAACGAAATTTACGTACCCCTAGTTATGCTACATCAGTAAAAGACATGAAAAAAAAAACAAAATGGTATTATAATATAAATTGAATAATTATTTATATAAAACTAAAAACAGTTTCATAATTACAAAAGTAGATAACTTGAATGCAATCGGAGAAACCCGATATCATACGAATAGAATCGCGGTGAATTCAAATGAACGCGGTAAGAATAATAATTAATTAATCATTAACAACAAAATTTAATATAATACAGAGATAATGAAATAGTTTCTAAAAATTGAGTATTTAAAGGAGCATTTAATTTCTCGAATAAGTTTAATATAATTTTGCCATAGAGTCCCGCTGCGTGACTGTAACCGTAACTCTAAACTTAATGCAATTATTGCTTATGAGTATTGTTTAATACACTCACCGGCACGGAAACTTGGCCACATAAGAATCTGTAAATAATTTTGAATTTGACCATATATTGACACTAAA
>NW_024045225.1:0-2071 GCF_012273895.1 Zerene cesonia
CATTGACACACTCCAACAAATCTGACTGCATGATGAATACCAAACTCACATAATAATAGTTAAGAATACACAATGCGAAATATATAAAATTAAAAAGAAAAAGTCTCAACATAAATAGAAAACAGGTGTTTGGATAAGTCGATATTTCGATCACTAAATTAATTTCATTATCCTCCCTATACCCAACTCTTTTCCAAAAAATAAACAATTGTAAAATAAAATGTTTATGACATACTATAAAGAGAGAGCTATAGGTATTTATAAAGTAAAATCCTGGACATGTATTGCTTTTTACATATATAGTGCGAGACATTGAAATCCACCGATATATACAATGTGTGATTACATTAAAGACCATGAAAGATTGATAATAACATGTATGATATAGTTTTGCTAAAATTATTTCATAATGGTAAAATTCATGTCTTACAATAATATGCATGCATACATGGCTGAACGTTATCTTATCCATTACCATTATACTTAGCCACTTTACTCTTAGTATGTTATTTTCCCAGTGAAATATTTCCAAGAGTACGCTACAAATACTGCCATATCCAAACCATAGCAAACAAATAACATAAGTAATAAACATAGATGTATATGTAATGATTTTTGAAGAACGGATATTAAGTACAAGCAGGCACAAACCTAGCTTTGACCAAAAACCTTTTTGATATCGTTTTCAGATGAGATAGAAAAATATTTAGAGACCTGGTCGCGTCTTGCGTAGATACGGCCACGCCGTGTCCAAACATAACTCCATCCTTTAGCGCGTTGTTCTTCCCGCGCCAGATGAAATAACTTACGGTTGTAGCGCGTTAAGTGTTCGTTGATGTAGAAGCGGCGCGGGTCCCCCGCGACTAACCCACCGCTATCAGCGCCGCGGCGCACGCGCGCCGCCCGCAATAACTCATTACGCAGATGATGCCGAGTCAGTTTGACTATGATAGGGCGCGGACGCCCAGACACTTCACGGTCCCCGTCGCTATTTACAACCGATCCGTTTTGACGACCGACACGATAAGCATTTACTATATCCTTCTCTTCCAGAGATAAACCGATTTTCTGTGCTATTGTTATAGTCAAGTGTAGTAGGTTTTCGCCTTTTGTTTCTGGGAAGCCAGTAATTTCGACGTCATTCATTAGGTTTCGTTGCTCAGATTCGTTTAACTGATTTTTTATAGATTCAATGCTTTCAATAACGTCCTTACTAGGTTGATAAAGCGGTTTATTTTCCGAGTAATCTGATTCCATACGCCCCAAACGTTCCTCAAATCCATCGAGTCTCTTATTATACTCTGCCATAACCATGGTAACTCTTGACATTTCCTGTCGAAAACTTGAGAGTTCGGTACGCAAAAGTTTTATTTCCTCCGTAAGAGAAGAGGAAACAGAAACCTGCGAGTGCATTGGGGCATCCACGTACACATCGTCTCCCGCATCCTGAGCGCATACGGGCTCCCCCGCTTTAGGGGTTAAGTCTTTGCATGTTTTACATAGCCATTTTCCATTTAATCGTGATTTGGGACTGAGATTAATACACTGTTTATGGTATAAGTGGCTGCATTTCGTACACTTGGCGCCATCTGTTGTAGGAGAGTAAAATTTACCACAGCAAGGACATTTGTTATTAGCCATTTTAAACCCTTATCGATCAATTAAGTAATTCACTTATGCAATAGAGGGCGCTGGACTCAATTAGGAACAAGGAATTTGCAATATAATTTGTAGATGTATGAAATTAGTTGCTTTTAAATTATTTTTAAATAACAACGTCTATCAGGTCACTTCCTGAATTTAACAGCACTTTCATCCACTATCTCTCGCAATTTACACGCACAATGTTGAGTTCTTAAGAGTTGTCGGTAGTCGTGAAATCAGCTGTTTTTTATTTACGCTTGTTTTTCACTTAACACCTTTTTAATCACTTGGATAACACTGACTGTAATAGTTTACATCAAACATTAATCAAAAAACTCTTTAGAAAGATTAAATAAAAACTTTTAACCACTTTTAGACTGTAAAAACTCAGAGAGCATAAACTGTCACTTCAAACGTCGCCAATCGA
>NW_024045226.1:0-200 GCF_012273895.1 Zerene cesonia
GAGCTTGCATTGAACGGCAAATATTACCGCGCAGAGAAGGTGGTAGGGGAATTTTTGATATTTATAACTTACATAATATCCAAATAAAGAATCTCCGTAAATATTTCTATTATTAATCAGATTTATAGACACTCCACTAAGCAATTGTACAAAATGATAAAAAGCTCACACCACTTAACTTACACGATATTAACACCCAA
>NW_024045226.1:210-407 GCF_012273895.1 Zerene cesonia
AATGAAGAAATCATAAGTAACCAAATTAAAATAAGCGAATGGACCCCTAAGTCTCTACATGGAAGACACCGCCACAATTTATGCCAAACAAACGTCGACAAAGTTGCGTCGAACGCGTGGTTAACTCGAGGTGAATTATTTCCAGATACCAAGGGTTTCATGATTTCAATTCAGGACCAGGTTGTCGAGACCAGAAA
>NW_024045226.1:613-864 GCF_012273895.1 Zerene cesonia
ATTATGATAGAGGTGTACTCACGGACAAAACAATACATTATAATAGACCCGACTTACTACTTATTGATAAAACTTATATCTACCTATGAGAAATTTTGAAAGAATAGAATAAAAATAAAAATTAAATTTATATCTACCTATCTAATACCTTTATTAATATTGAAAAATTTATATCAGATATTTTAATTTTTAGTTTTATAGCATTGAAATGCTTTATAAATGAGAAATTTTGAAAGAATAGAAAAAATTTG
>NW_024045226.1:874-1035 GCF_012273895.1 Zerene cesonia
GGATTCGAACCTGCGTTTCTTGCCTAACCGTAGCAAGTTGCTACGGTACGTGATCAATTTTTTTTTATTCTTTCAAAATTTCTCATTTATATCAGATATTCAAAAATTTAGTTCTTCAAACGACGCTACACAGTCGGCTATTGATGAAGATATAACAACAT
>NW_024045226.1:1356-1596 GCF_012273895.1 Zerene cesonia
ATAAAAAAGATCTCTTCTCAATGTATGTAGATTATAAGAAAGCTTATGATTCCATACGTCACACATGGTTATTTAAAATCTTAGAAATTTGTAAAATTCATCCACAAATTATTTCATTTTTAAGACATGCCAGTACATTTTGGACTACGAAACTTAAATAAAATATTAACAATAGTAGCGTACAGATTGAATTTTTCAAGGAGACACACTCGGCCTCTTATGGCTTTGCCTGACCTTTAA
>NW_024045226.1:1781-2035 GCF_012273895.1 Zerene cesonia
AATGTTTTTAAAACAATGGTTCATAATTATTATTTTTCCTGCCGTTCTTAGATCAATGTACGTATATTCATTATATTTAACTTTTTATTATATTCATTATTTTTATGTATGTAGCTATTTACATCTATTTGTGTATGTATATATGTATGATAATATTTTATTTATTTATTTATCATTTTATTAGCAAGTACAAATATCATATTCACAGTGATGCTCTGCCTTCTGAACTAGGTTATTACCTGTATCTCAGAAGA
>NW_024045227.1:0-1981 GCF_012273895.1 Zerene cesonia
CGCCGGTGCTGGGCGTTGTTGTGGATTCGGCTCGCGATGGTGCGTGGGTTTTTGTATATTTTTATATTTATCTGTAAAGTAGCTTTCCGCCCGCGGCTTCGCCCGCGTGGAATTCGGTTATATCGCTATCATCTCCCTATTTCAACTCCTTCTACCCTTTTCATCGCGATATAAATTATCCTGTGTCCTTTCCCAAGTTCAGTTCTACCTTCATTCCAAATTACATCAAAATTGGTTCAGTGATTTAGGCGTGAAATCGTAACAGACAGACAGACAGACAGAGTTACTTTTGCATTTATAATATTAGTAGGGATGGTACAGAGAAAACTAAAGAAATACAATGAAATAATCCATTTCAACTGCTGTATATTATCTAAACGCACGTGTACACACACACAAATACAGTTTAATCCAAGTCCAATAGTAGTAGATGATAGATAGATACTACCTCTTTACTACATAGTAATACAAGTAGTAACTAATACACCTATCTACTGCCTACTTGACTTAGTTGTCACTTACTTCAAGTAGATGGTAGTGCTTGCAGTAGAATCACACGCTCACGCATGTCCGAATCGTACCCGCACATCAGAAACACATTCTTACCCCAGAATCACACGCACACACCATAATCACATTCTCACACCAGATTCACATTCTCACACCAGAATCACACACGCACACACCAGTACCACACACGCACACACCAGAATCACATTCTCACACCAGAATCACACGCATACACCATAATCACATTCTCACACCAGAATCACACGCACATAACATAATCACATTCTCACACCAGAATCACACGCACATACCATAATTACATTCTCAAACCAGAATCACACACGCACACACCAGAATCACATACCCACGCGAGAACTCTCCGATTCCAAATCGATTCCAAATGAATGAACAGAGGACAAGGAGCCGCTGGTCGCGCTGTGCGTGCGCCTCGCGGCGGAGGCGATGCGGCTCGAGTGCGCGCGCAGCTGCCGCGGCGCCGGCGACGTGCCCGCCGCGCTGGCGCGCTGCCGCCGCGTGGCGCGCGCCGCGCTGCGCTGGCTGCGCGCCATGCGGGACGCCCAGTGCCGCCTGGCCTTCGCCCTCACCGCCGACGGCTGCCTCACGCTCAAGGTGCGCGCGCCGCTGATTGTGTTGTGTAGCCACAGATTATATTTTATAGTCACAGTATTATATGTTATAGCCACAGATTGTGTTATAGCCACAGATTATATGTTATAGCCACAGTATTATATGTTATAGCCACAGATTGTGTTATAGCCACAGATTATATGTTATACCCACAGATTGTATTATACCTACAGATTATGTTGTGTAGCCACAGATTATATGTTATAGCCACAGATTGTGTTATAGCCACAGATTATATGTTATAGCCACAGATTGTGTTATAGCCACAGATTATATGTTATAGCCACAGATTGTGTTATAGCCACAGATTATATGTTATAGCCACAGATTATATGTTATAGCCACAGATTGTGTTATAGCCATAGATTATATGTTATAGCCACAGATTGTGTTATAGCCACAGATTATTTGTTATACCCACAGATTGTATTATACCTACAGATTATGTTCTGTAGCCACAGATTATTAGCTATCGTATCCTTTCAAAAAAAAAAAATCAACTCGCTTAGAAACGTGGCGCATTCGTACGGATTGTGCCTTGGTGTTCGTACGTTGTTCTATCAACGTTGGTCCTTGTGACTGGCTGTTTTTAATAGGGCAGTTGTGTAGAATTGCAGTAAATTTTTATTACACTAAAATAATATTCAACACCCCCCCCCCTCCCCCGTTTTTGATTTCAAACAAACGTATATAGTATTTTCTTGTGTTTGATTTTACGCGAGTATTATACATTTAGAAATTATAAACTTAATTTTTAGTTTTATAGCATTGAAATGCTTTATAAATTAGAAATTTTGAAAGAATAGAAAAAATTTGATCACGA
>NW_024045228.1:0-1947 GCF_012273895.1 Zerene cesonia
ATAGAGATACTTGCTTGTGTGAAAAACATAGTAACATTAACTTTAAATTTTATTCGTTAAAAAGAGCCAACGTATTTAGCTATACCAATTTACCCGATTTACTAAAATCACTTGTCTGCGACATTTACTCTTACGAGTGTATGTATAATAAGTGCATTATCTGTAAATCTAAAACAGCTAAATATAACACGGAAGAATTTAATCCTACAGAGGAAATCAGTTGGCAGATGTGGGAAATGACTGACCATAGTTATAAAAAAAACAGTTGCAGATGGCAACCAAATTTTAGTTAAAACAAAACGAATGACGAAATCTTTAAAAAAGTGTACTATTAAACATTTAATTGATATATTTAACAATGATCTTAAACTATTTAAAATTCACTCTTATAACATGTGGCATCAAACAAATGAGTATAATAAATGTTATACCAACTTAAAATCCGGTGAAGCAGCCATTCATTGTGACTTTTCTCAAAATTATGAATGCAAATTAGTTTCAGAAGTACAAGCAATGCACTTTGGTTCTTCCAAAAATCAAGTTTCCCTACATACCGGCGTGCTTTTTTTGAATGACAAAAGGCAATCTTTTTGTACTGTTTCACCCTCAAATAATCACCAACCAAGTGCGATATGGGCCCATCTTTTACCAATAGTAGAACTAGCACAATCTCTAGAACCCAACTTAAACGTTATACACATATTTTCAGATGGTCCAAGCTCGCAATATCGCCAAAAAAATAAATTTTTTTTAATCAATCATTTTGCGACTGTAAAAAGACTGAAAATTACATGGTCATTCTTTGAGAGTGGACATGGAAAAGGCATTGCCGATGCGATCGGGGGTGTAGTTAAAAGATCTTTAGATAAACAAGTAGCATACGGTAAAGATATAGCTGACGCGGGTGATGTATATAATACAATTTTAAATTGTGTGAAGTCTGTAAAATGTTATTATATCACATTAGAAGATATTGACGAAATTTCAAAATTATTACCGCCTACTCTCAAAACTGTTCCAGGTACACGATCAATACACCAAATTGTTAGTTTAAACTATAATCAAATTACACATCGAATAGTAACTTGCTTTTGTAATTTTAATGATTGTTCTTGTTTCAATACAAAAATACACACATTTGAAATTTCGCGATCGTCAATGGTTGATGAAGATGGCTTTGTTTCCAATGTGATATCATCAATAGACAATGTTTCCCATGCATTATCATCATTAAACGACGTTGAAGAAGTTTCTAATGGCTTTTCTTCAATGGATGTTGTTGGCAATGCTTCAAATCAGATATCATCAATCGACGATGTTGATAATGTGTCCAGCCTAATATCGTCAATGGAGGATGTTGACAATGTTTCTAATTTGATGTCATCAATAGACGAGGTTACCAACATGATTAACGATAGCAATTTAGTTTGCCTAGCAGATGTTGAGAATGTACTTGTGCCTACACTTACACCTTCTAACACTATTGATAAAACTCTCTTAATGTGCGATACATCCTCAGTAGCATCAATTGATAATAGCACAGGGGAGACGTTGCCGATGCCATCTTCATCTTCAAATAAGGAAAATGTCGGTAATATTAAAATTTACGGCAAACCTCATACTTCTGTAGAAGGCAAGGGAATAAAAATTCTTTCGGATATTATTTTGAGACCATCGTCCCAAAGAGATATAGTAACAAATTTAAAAGATCTGAACAAAAACCCAAATCGTTACGAACGATTGTAAGCCGACAATTAACATGTAATCAATGCAAACGGTCCGTATTGATGCATGAAATCACAAAGTGCATGGTATGCAATTTTTATTACTGCAAGGAGTGTAGTGGTAGCCAGTCTTTTTTAAAAGATTCTATAATTTGTTCATCTTGTTTTAACATCTAATTTTGAGCAACATTGATATTTTTAATTATTAAAATTCTATAAAAAA
>NW_024045229.1:0-740 GCF_012273895.1 Zerene cesonia
GCGAGCCCTAAAGGAGGCAACGGACGCAATCCAAGAGGCGGTCGCGCTTCTGGTACAGCGCACTGCCTCGGAGGAGACGCGGCGGCTCCAGGAAAATAATACCCATCTTCAAGCAGAGATAGAGGGCCTCCGCAAAGAGATAGGGGAATTGAAAGCCGCGGTAGGGGCTGCACAACTCATACAGCCGCAGCAGACCGACTCCGAGCTGGCCGCGAACATCTTGCGGCAAGTCGGAGACTTGGTGAGCGCCCGGTTTGAGGCATTAGAGGAGCGTCTTCTTCCGCAAAAACGGGCGAGGCCGCCGCTCGCAGCGGACGACAGGAATGGTGGGTTGGCGGCTGGGAAACCTTCAACCGAAGACTTTCCCCCTCTCCCGTCAAAGGCCCTTAAAAAGGTGTCAGTTAAGACTGTTACGCCGGCGCAAGCTGGCAAACAGACCAAAAAGCAGGCCGTCGCACAGCCTGCGACAGCTGGTCCGGCCCCAAAGGCTAAGCCAAGCAAGAGAGGGGATACGGCGGTGCAAAGGGCTGTAAGTAGCATGCCCTCAAATGAGGTTCCGCCCTCAACTTCATCTGCTTCACGGCAGCATCCGCCTGAGCAAGGGTGGACGGTGGTAGAGCGGAAGAAGAAGAAAAAAAAGAAGGGAAAGACGGCAGGGCGTTCACGAAAGAAGGCACATAAACTCCGCGCTCCCTCGTCCTCGGCTGTGGTCATAACCCTCCAGCCGGATGCGGAGGAGC
>NW_024045229.1:750-1945 GCF_012273895.1 Zerene cesonia
GAAAGAAGGCACGTAAACTCCGCGCTCCCTCGTCCTCGGCTGTGGTCATAACCCTCCAGCCGGATGCGGAGGAGCGTGGTGTCACGTATGCCGCTGTGATGGCTGGGTCGCGCCAAAGAATTAACCTGGCGGAGATCGGCGTGACTGAGTTGCGCTTCAGGCGTGCCGCTACTGGGGCCAGGGTCTTGGAGATTCCCGGGGCTGCAAGCTCAAAAGAAGCGGACGCACTCGCTGAAAAGCTTCGGGAAGTGTGGGACGAGGCCACAATAAAAGTTTCTAGGCCGGTAAAATGCATAGAGGTACGGGTTACCGGCTTGGATGACTCAGCGAGTGCTGAAGATATCGCGGCTGCGATTTCTCGGGCGGGAGGATGCGCAGTAGACCAAGTGAAGTGCAGCGGTCTGCGCGTGGGCCCCCGAGGTACAACAACGGCATGGGTGAGTTGCCCGGTGGCCGCTGCAAAGGAGGTGGCGCGGGTTGGACGCATCCTTGTCGGGTGGGTTTCTGCGAGGGTTTCACTTGGGGAAATAAAGCCCCAACGCTGTTTCCGTTGCCTGGAGGTGGGCCACGTAAGGGCCACGTGCTGTTCTCCCAAAGACCGGAGTGATATCTGTTTTCGGTGTGGAGAAACCGGTCACAGGGCGGGTGAGTGTACTGCTCCTGCAGCTCGCTGTGCCGTCTGTGTGGACGCCAAGCAGCCAGCAGAACACCGGCTCGGGGGTTCGGCCTGTAAGGCCCCCCCTAAACGCAAGAGAGGAGGTGAGGGTCGTGCCGGTTTGCAGGCTGTGCCACGCCCTTGCCCCGCATCTACTGAGGCGCTTGCGATGGCGAGAGAGATGGACACACAGTAACAATGGCTTTACTACATTTTCTCCAGACGAATATTAACCACTGCGCCAGGGCTCAGGATCTTTTGCTCCAGAGTCTGGCGGAGTGGGGGATAGAGGTCGCGATTGTAGCCGAACCCTACTCGGTGCCTCTCTATGACAACTGGGCAGGTGACGTAGACGGCCTTGTGACCCTGGTGGCGCAGGGCGGCACAGTGTTGGAGCGGATCATCCGGCGAAGGGGTTGCGTTTCGGCCTCGATCAGTGGTTATACAGTGATAGGGGTCTATTTCTCTCCCAATCGCCGTCTGGACGAGTTCGAGCAGTTTCTGGAAGAGCTGGGGGAACTGATTGACCTCGCCCTTCCG
>NW_024045230.1:0-1914 GCF_012273895.1 Zerene cesonia
TAATAAAATTTATCTATAAATAAATATTTTATATGTACCTAATTATATAACTATAAGAAAAATAATAATAATAGTAATATACAAAAAAAATAATAATATACAAAAAAGACGAATTGTAAAATATAAATTAAAATATATATGCTATCTATTTGTACTATTTTTTTAATTTTTTTTTTTATTAAATAATAATATGAATAAACTAATCGCAGCTAATTCCTGTACCAACCAGTGTCAAATACAGAGTAAAATAATATTTTTATATTTTTACATCATAGTAACACTATTTGTAACCATTAGCCAAGTGCCTTGTATCCGGGACGTCGGATATTTACAAAAAAAATTACGCGAAACATTTTTATAAAATACAAGTTTTTTTGAGGGTATTTAGATTTAAAGATGTAAACAATTATTGCAATGATTTAGTAATCAGTGTAAAAATCAAATAAAATATAAAAGCAAATGAAATACTTGATAATTATCAATCGGTTTCTAAATAATTTAGTTTATAAAGTGTATATATAAAAAAAAAAGAAAGAGGAAAAGGAAAACATACATCAACGAACTCGGGGAGCTCTTTTTGGCCTTGTATAGGACACGGTCTTCTTATTATTATCCGCAGCATTCGAAGTCGCAGTCGCGCTTGGAGGATTCCCAGGGTTGGAAGGTGTTATAGCATCTAGTTCAGACATACAAGTGATGCGGTGTCTAATGTTTGAAGAGTCAATCACGAAAATTTGACCATCCCGCGTCCAGCATTTTGCAACTCCAAGTTGCTTGCGAGCACACATAAATGTGTCACGACGACTCTTTGTAAGGAACTCCGAAACAGTGTAACCAGAATCCTTCAGACAAGTTTTGGAAAACCACACACTATTTTTAACACGAATATCGCAGAACTTCACCAAGACTGGTCGAGGATTTTTGGATCTCAGGTGTCCCAATCTGTGACAACGACTGAATGCATCTTTATTAACATCAGGAATATTCATTTCGTCAGAAATTATTTTTGTTACGACGTCCGTGATATCTTCTTTGTCATGTTCCGGAATACCATGAATGAGCAACATCTTCCGGCGACTACGCATTTCCAGCTGATCTTGCACATTTGACAGAAGATTAACTTGAGCTTGGAGAGACTGAAGCGCTGTGCAGACGAAGGAACGGAAGGCTTCAAAGTCACTGGCTAGTTTTGAGGTAGGACTTGTAGATGCAGGTGGATGTGATGTAGTATGCAGTTCCTTTTGAAATTCCATCATTCGTTTATTAAATTCGGTGTTCATGTCCAAAATAGATTGTTTAAGTGAATCCATAGTTAATAGAAATAGAAGTATTGCGTATGGTAGTTGAAACCGTGTTGTGAAAATCGATGTAAGAATAAGAGATTATTATAGGAATTCTAGAACTGGGAGGTACATTAGTGATTTAAAACATATTTAGAGCCCAATTACTATAAAAAAACCACTATTACAAATAATAAAATTGTGCAGCAAAAATAAACGTTACTGGCTCACTTACACACACAGTATAGAAGATGCAGCAAATGAGTATCCCGGCGATAGCGAATAGGAAGCCAATGTAACCGTTTCCTAAATTCCGAAACATGGTCAAATTTTCGTAGTCCGAAGATAAACCTAATACAGAAATTTTGAAGCTTCTCAAGGGTGTCAAGTTGGCTTTCACGAATATCAGGGTAGCAGGAGTCAGAAAAATCAAGGAGAGGAAGGAGAAGTAATTGAGCCAACACAATTTTGGTTGAGATTGGGAGGAAGTTGCGTAAGCGCCGTAAGGAAAAAGCGGAGGAAAAGACCCTTTTTTGCACTTGCTTTATTTTTTCATCCCAAGAAAACGTTTGGTCAAGTGTCAAACCGAGATTTTTAACCTGACTGCTGTAAGGGACAAGTACACCATCAACGA
>NW_024045231.1:0-1892 GCF_012273895.1 Zerene cesonia
TATGCCGAAGTGCTTAACACTCCAACATTGCAAACCTCAACTAAACAACCTTCACTTAATGTCAATTTTAATAATACCCCTCGTAAAAAAACTGTGTTTAAAAAACAACGCTCGCCACCTAAAAGTATTCAAGGTTATGATAGGGCTGCTCATGAAGCCTTACTTAAAGAGTGCCAAATGCCCACACCTGATAATGGCTGTGGCTATCAAACTCACTCTGATGATAGTCAAAATTGTGCCATAATGGAAATTATTATTGCTTTAATAAATTCACTACAACAAAGTAAAACATTACGACCGTCCAACGTTGCTTTGCTCAACAAAATGATTAGTACTATAATTCATAACAATGGCTTCCAACATAATTCATTGGAATTGCAGGAGCATTCTTCCTAAAAAATCGGAGTTACTGCATTTAATTAATAAGTATAATCCTATAGTTATCTCTCTGAACGAGACCTGGTTGAAGCCTTATTTATATTTCCGTATTCCTGGTTACATTTGCGTCAGAGATGACAGAACTGACGGATACGGAGGTGTTGCTATCTTAATTAAGAATACACTTACTTTTAAAAAATTACAATTTTTTCAACGCCACGAAAAAAATTATAACATTGTCGGAATACGTCTTAATACTATTTCCATTGTTTCCATTTATATTCCTCAATTTTCAAATTTAATTAAAAATGATTTACAACATATTTTTTCCTCGCTTGAAGAACCCTTTATTGTATTAGGTGATTTCAATTGCCATCACCAATCTTGGGGATGTAGTGTATCGAATTCAGATGGAGTACAGTTGTTGGATCTGATTGACACTAACAATTTATGTGTAATAAATACAGGGGAGCCGACACGACGCACTCGTGTAAATGAGAACTTGAGTGCAATAGATCTCACGATATGTACACCTGATGTTGCTTCATGTACGTCTTGGTGTCCTTTACCTTATACTTTTGGTAGTGATCACTTTCCTGTTCTGATAAATCTGCCTTTTAAAAATAAACAAATTTTTGAAAAAACTACACGTTTCAAATATAGACTACAAAATGTTGATTGGGACAAATATAAAAATGCTGTAGAAAATGAAGTATTGAAACTTCCGAATATAAATATCTGCAATGAAATGGAATGCTCGAAATCCCTAGCAAAAATTATTTTGCAAGTTGCTGATGAGTTATTCCCAGTTAAATCTGATTCAAATGTATTTAGACCCTCTCCGCCTTGGTGGGACAGAGAGTGTACAGAAGCCATAAAGAAGCGAAAATTGGAAGAAAAACTTTATGCTGATGATATGTCTATTGATAATTACAATAATCTGATGGCTACAATAAAGACAACTCGATTACTTCTTAAAAAGAAAAAACGAGAAGGATGGAAATCTTTTTGTTCGTCAATTTCACCGAATACTTGCCCCTCTGAAGTGTGGAAAAGTTTAAAACGCTACCGGTCGGCATTTGCGGAGCAACCCTACAAATTCCCGGAGTCATTAGCCCATGATTTCTTGCAAAATATAGCTCCCAGTACAGTTCCAGAGAATTATATATTTCCTGCTATGAATTCTGTCACGGTTGACCACAACTATTTTCGAATTAATACAATTTTTTCTTTGTATGAGTTAAAGGGCGTACTATCAAATTTAAAAGATTCCACCCCTGGTTTAGATGGCATTCCTTACTCATTCCTAAAAAATCTCGGAGATAGTGCTTTACAATACTATCTCGACATTATAAACAATGTAATGTTGCATGGAAACATTCCATCGGATTGGAAGGTACAAGAAATTATACCTATACTCAAACCAAATAAACCAAGTGACGAGTATTCATCCTACAGACCGATAGCTTTATCAAGCGTTTTATTGAAAGTCGGTGAACATTTAGTAAAAAATC
>NW_024045232.1:0-1870 GCF_012273895.1 Zerene cesonia
TTGGTTGAAGTCCACCGTGGTAAGCGGGGATGGAGCTTCCACATATTAAAATTAATATTAAAGTTCAAAATAAAGTATAGATAGAATTAATTTATTGAAACAAAAGTGTAAATAAAAAATAATTAGTAAAAAACGAAAATTCAAACAGTGCTTGGTACGGTTTTCATTAATTACTTAATATGGTAGTTAGATGTATACATTTTTATGTTGTGTTTACCGATCATAAAGTAAGTTTAACATGATATTGCCAAGGATCCTTATTTATTAGTTATTTTAAGCATCGGCTATGCAATGTTTTTTTCTTAGTTGTTATGTTTTGGTTTTGGTTAGACCATAAATGCGCAATTTATCCGTTAAATCTAATAGGTCAATACGGCAAAACACTTCAAGACTGCAGGGCTAACATGCACGACACATTTCTCACCGTAGACGAAGATAAATTTCTCGCCGACGGGACAAAGCGATGTTGCCAAACCGGTTTAATTCATAAAATTTTTCGCATCAACGTCGTTGAATAGTGACAGATAATTTAAATATTTCTTATTTAGATCAATAGGCATCCTTTTTTTTTTTTGTTCTGATTAATTAAAATTTTCTTATGCGTGATATATTCATTGGTTGTTATAATACCGTCATGTTAAAAATGTAGACAAAATGATAGCAACTGCTTGTAAAAATATTTCTATTTTTGGCATGAGATGTCGAACAGTTATTGCCGCCATGTTACGGCTGATAGAAGAAGAGACATAAACGATCAAAACGAAAAAACGGTTCAAGAGAATTATGTCGTGGGGCATGCTGGACCGGCAGACCTACACTTCGTCGCCAACTAACCGCCTCCCTTAGCCCGATGTCCTAATAATTTAAGTACTTCTATCTAACTACCCGCATACACAACAACCATTTCATAAGGATTCTCATCCTTTTGATAAATGATTTACCCGTATATAATGTAATCCATAAAGTAAATTGAGAATGTTCTATAAATATGCTCAAAATATGTCCATATTTTGGTAAATTCTGTTAATTAAAGTCTGAAACAATATTAAAGTAAAAATAAAACTATTTTCGTGTTGAGGGTAGTGGAACAAAAAACACCTCAGCACTCCTCATAAATGAAATATCGCCTATAAAATCAAACTAACGATTTGTATTTCTTAAAATTTCATATAACTTTATGAGACACACAAATTTCTCCATCTGTAATTAAAATGAATTACTCTCAGTGATGTGGACGGGTCTTTCGGCTGCCTTCCTTACTTGTAAGTTGAGAAGATTTTTCAATATACAAAATTTAACTGTTAAAAATTAATAGAAGAGTGGTTCATGATATATGACACGCTTCCTTATTACTGGTGGTACTTAAAACCAGTTACTGATCTAACATTTCGAGTTGAGATTGCTGAAATGATGAAAAGAGGTGAGTTTAGATACTGACATGATATATAATGTGTAATATCGGTTTTAGAAGTTTTTTAGAAATTTATTCTTAGCCGAGAATCTTAGGTACTTTTTCGTAAGAGCGTATATATTGTGTTTATGTGTAAAGAAAAAATATTTCAAATTTAATCGATATTTTATTTAAGTTACAGAGTTAGAGAATTTTAATAATGTATAAAATCTTGTGTTATGTGGCCTTTATGAAGCTTAAAGTTAACTGAAGAACACAAGAAGTTAAATAGAATGATGATGCCAGAGATATATGTTATAACGATAATTGATAAAAAAGTGCTTGAAGAATTTGAGTGAGAAAAACGGCCATTTCTTCACTGCTATAAATTTTCTTTCACAGAGAATGGCTTTTTTCTCAATTTCACGTCGTGGGATATGAAAATATCGTGATGTTGCCTGACTTTATAAGGAGTGAATC
>NW_024045233.1:0-1855 GCF_012273895.1 Zerene cesonia
GTTAAAAATCATTGTTGTGTATTGTTAAAAGTTTTGAACTTATTTGGGTTACATGTTTATTCGTCGATTACAATTATTTATTTATTTATTTATTTATTTATTTATAATGCTTTATTGCAAAAACTTATACAAACACAGCAATAATAAAAAGAACAAAAAAAAAGACATCGTTTGTGCAAGAGGCGGCCTTATTGCTTAACAGCAATCTCTGCCAGGCAACCTGGTTGGAAAGGAAATGTACGAAGTTTTGGGATAGTGCAAAAGTAACAAGTATCTAATAATGGAAGGAAAAAAAAAAAAAAAAAAATTATTGTATATGTCTTTAAGGTAAACGATGTGCATTCATTGTAGATTCGTACCAATAGTGCACTTTTTTCATTTTTTTGTAGTAAGCAATAAGGGAGCGTCCATAAAAAATCCTGAAAAATGTCTCACGTAATTTACGGACGCTCCCTAAGGAATAGGGAAAGCTTTTGGTTAAATTTAAAGAGAAAATTATATAGAATTTTTAATTTTAACGTTCATAAATATGTCAAATCATCGAAAAATTCCCTTATAATACGTCCCTGTATTACATACGAAAAATTACATTTTCATTAAAATTGATCCAAATTTCTCAGTACGCCAGATGGTTAACGTCATTAATTAATAAACAATAATGGTATGTGTTTTTTTTTTCAAACAATGACCATTGAATAAATAAATTAAAAAATGTTATATTTATTCTTCAAAAATGTCCAGAATGTTCAAATTGGAATAAATTCTACTCTGCATGAAATTACTAAGAAATCTTCGACGGAGCTATTGTTTGGAATACAAGTCGCAAATCCCTCCCGAGGCATTTTAAATGAAGTTATAGACGACATTAATAGCAATAATCCTAAAGAAAATTTGCATGAAATCAGATGTCGAGCAAAGCAATTTATAGACAGGAATCAAGAACGCAATAAGAAAAGAGACGTCAGTAAGAAAAAAAAAGACTACGCCGTTTAAGGCAGGTGATCTCGTTAGAGTAATATGCGTACCATACCTGGAGGATCTGGACAGACGAAAAAAACTCGAGTCTAAGTTTCAAGGGCCTTATAGAATAAAAAAAAATATTGACAAGCGATCGTTTTACTATCGAGGATACACCATTAACAAAAAAAGGGAAACGTTATGAAGGAACCGTATCAATTGATAAAATATTTACGTGGTTGAGGTTATGATTCGGATACATCTACAGATCATGACTCGTCGGAAGAATAATTCCATACACTAAAAGGAAACACTTACTGTTCTAAATACAATGAATATTGACGTGAAATCCTTAGAAATAATAGTTGATTTAATTAAGTGATTCTTCTATTGAATTCTTTATTATATAAGAATTGGAATTGTATATCGCAATTGTAATGCAATGAGTACAAACAAATGATATTTTATTTATATAATAGCACTGGTGGTCTGCCCTGGCTTCGTCCTTTATATGTTACGGCCAATTTTCGATATCTTATGTTAAAAAAATGTGAAATCGGTGCAATAGTTTGCACGGAACATGTAAATATCTCCGTATCATAATATAATAATAATCTAGTACTAATATAGAAAGATATATCGTCAATACAATGGAGATAATATTGTGTCAAATATTTTGTGGGCGGAGTATCGGAAGTTCCTATCAACTTTTACTGAATAATAGTATTACTTACCATTTTATTAAATTAAATGGTATTTAACATTATGGAAAGAAATTTCATTTGAAATTTTATATTTCTATGTGTACTCAGAACTTCATTTTTTTTTTTATGTAATGTTTGTAATTCATTAGTGATTTTTTTCATTCCGGTGATTTTGGCGATAGAAATTGCTCACA
>NW_024045234.1:0-1847 GCF_012273895.1 Zerene cesonia
CCGAATAAAAGTTATGACGGTCACCAAACCCAACACTTTTGGGCGTGAAATGAGTGTCCAACATAGCCAATAACTCATTGTACGGCACATCGTCGATATGCTTCGGTAAGACTATTTCTGTTGCTAACTTGTAGGTTTCTTCTGTGAGTGCGCTGAGCAATATCGCCTTCCTCTTCCTGCCCCCCGTATCAGATCGGTCGGAGATCTCATTTGCAATGAAATATTGCTTAATACGACCTTTATAAGTTTTCCACCATTGTGTGTTGTGGTCAAAACTATTTAAAATTCCGTATTGCACGTTAGTACTGGACATTTTACGTTGCTATTTTTACTAATTCGTAACGCGGGTACCTCGTCGCCACTGTTAAGTACGTAAGTAGGGGACAAGTGAAACGCTCGAAGGCTTGATTCGCACTGCTTTAATTAATCAACCGAACATAGGCGCGGACGCAGCCACGCACACATATACAACACCCCTACAATAAATATTCAACATATCATCTTCTTGAATTCCATAGTCTTTATACTAATTGTTCTCTGGTAAGATCTTGTATAAACTCAACCACAGCATCCTCTCCTAAATCCTGAGACATGTTCACTTCCAGCATCAGAAGCCTATACTTCAGTACCAGCAGTAACTGAATCATAATGAAGTACTCTATGGGCCAACAAACAACGCCAACGTGCTTTTAATACCCCCATACACCGTTCAACAGTATTATTTACACGGCAATGAAGGTTTTATAGTATTCTTCAGGTGCCGGGACACCTGAAGAATACAGCGAGCGTGGTCACGGGGAGACTGACCTCCCCGTGACCACGCTCGCTGTAAAGTGTTCGAAACGTCGGGTTAATAATATAATGAATAAATCGCGTTTAAAATCCGTTGAAAAGTTTTTAATTTCTAAATGTATAATACTCGCGTGAAACCAAACACAAGAAAATACTAAGTAGTATTCTGGCTACCTCGACGTCGTTTTATCAACATGCTATCAATCTCTAACATAATTTCTTCTCTTTCATATTCTGGAAATTTTCTTAATTTCGTGGCAAGAAGTTTAGCATATAGAACACAATCATCATCATGTCTTGCAGTTTTATTATCAAGCACTCTGTTTAATGTGCCAAAAGCATTTGCCACCTCCTTGCTGGCCCCTGATAACTCTGGTGGATTTTTCGAACGGCGCTTTTGAGTTGGAAGAGCAGTAACTTTTGATTTAGCACTCGCATTCCCATGTTGAGATGTGTCACTTTCAATAACGGGACGATTGAAGTCACTTTCTGCCTCTCTAGTCACGTGTCGATGACGAATCCTGTAGTAAAAAAGTGATATCAGTTTAATTTTTATTTATTTCAGATGCCTGAATCTGCGAGCGAATGGATGAATAATTTAGCCGCTATTGACAAGTTTTTAAAGAAGTTAAAAACCCTTCCGACTCTCATAAAGATATAGAAGAAAATTTAAATGTTACCGATCTTATGGGCAGAGAAGATATATATATATATATAAATTATGTAAGATTTTTATGGAATAAAATATTTTTTATATATGTACGGTAATTTTCATTGAAATACGGCAATTTTCACCCTCGGGTACGGTATTGCAGGACTCAGCGGCAACGCTGCTTCTTACGATTTCAACGTATTTTCTCAGCTATCTGCTATGTTCGAAGAAAGTGATGGGTAAGTTAATGTTTTAATTTATTATGTTTAAAAATGGTTTATTATAGCTATACTGCCCTGCTAAGCGCAAAAGCGGTATCTCAAAAAAAATTGATTTTTATGCCATCGGATAGCTTTAAAAAATACGCATCTACTGGACTAAGCCATTTAGCACTATCTTGTTC
>NW_024045235.1:0-854 GCF_012273895.1 Zerene cesonia
GGGAGATAGATATTGATACAAATAGAAAGTTAAGTAAAGAAGAACAACTATGTGAAGATATATATGAAAGGACACATCATAGAAGTAGTGATGGAAAATACATAGTTACATTACCTTTTAAAACTGGAGAGCTGCTGTCACCTGAAGGTAACACGAGGGAAGTAAAAAGATTAATAATTTATAAATTAGTAGCTGTAAAAAGATTAATGCAATTAGAGAGAAGATTTAAAAGAGATCCAGATCTCAAAAAAGAATACCTGAAGGCTATAGAAGATTATAAAGAATTAAAACATATTGAAGAAGTACCTGAAAGAGAAATAAATAAAAGAGCAGTTTACTTACCTCACCATGCTGTTGTACGCCAAGATAAGGAGACCACGAAGACTCGGGTTGTGTTCGACGCTTCCTGTAAAGGTTCTAACAACGTAGCGTTAAATGATGAACTCTTACCTGGTCCAGTGCTGCAAGAAGATCTCAGGAACATTATTATAAGGTGGAAAGCTTTTGTCGCAAATAGAGTAGTTGAGATAATTTCTGCAGTAAACAAGGAGCAATGAAATCATGTACAATCTCATGATAATCCTGCAGATATAGCTTCGCGAGGAATGTTATCGATAAATCTTAAAAACTGTGATATTTGGTGGAAGGGTCCCACATGGTTAAGAAACAATGAACTACAATTAGAAAGACCAGAATTTATACCAACTGATTTAGAAGAAAAGAAGAAGCCAATCAATACAATCACACTAACAAATATGATACAAAATAAAATTTCATTAAAATTTGAAGAATTTGATACATTAAAATAATTATTAAGATCTATAGCTTACTGTAAGAAATTTTTGAGATTTAAA
>NW_024045235.1:864-1838 GCF_012273895.1 Zerene cesonia
GCAAATAGAGTAGTTGAGATAATTTCTGCAGTAAAGAAGGAGCAATGGCATCATGTACAATCTCATGATAACCCTGCAGATATAGCTTCGCGAGGAATGTTATCAATAAATCTTAAAAACTGTGATATTTGGTGGAAGGGTCCCACATGGTTAAGAAACAATGAACTACAATTAGAAAGACCAGAATTTATACCAACTGATTTAGAAGAAAAGAAGAAGCCAATCAATACAATCACACTAACAAATATGATACAAGATAAAATTTCATTAAAATTTGAAGAATTTGATACATTAAAAGAATTATTAAGAACTATAGCTTACTGTAAGAAATTTTTGAGATTTAAAAAGGTTAAAGAAGATATGAAAATAACAACCGAAAATCTAGATGAGGCATTGAAAACATGTATAAAAATAGTACAACGGGAAGAATTCCACGAGGAAATTGATTTATTAGAAAGGGGACGACAAGTTAAGAAAAACAGCAAGATTAAAACACTAAATCCCTATTTGGATGAAGATGGAATTATCAAGGTTGGCGGAAGGTTAGGAAAGGCAGAAATAGGAGAAGACGTGAAGCATCCCATAATAATCGGAAGGGCGAATTCTCTTATCCCTCTCATCATTGCGGAGGCTCATATATAAACATTGCATGGAGGTGTACAATTAATGCTGTGCTAACTAAGAAGAAAATATTGGATCATAAGAGCAAAGGGTTTAATAAAAAAACACATTCACTGTTGTCTTATATGTGCCAGACAAAACGCTAAAGCAAAGACTCAAATTATGGGGGATTTGCCTAGTGTTCGAGTTACACCTGCAAGAGCCTTTTTAAGTTCCGGCGTAGACTTTTGTGGTCCAATTCAGATTTTAATGAGCAAAGGAAGAGGTGCAAAGACCACAAAAGCCTATATCTCTATATTCATATGCATGGTCACTAAGGCGATCCACTTGGAACTGGTTGGTGATCTAACATC
>NW_024045236.1:0-1835 GCF_012273895.1 Zerene cesonia
TTGCCTTTACTACAATAACAGAAATGTTGTTGGTTGTTAACTTCGGGTACTGCGTGACTTCAAGATGGTTATCGAAAACTGCTATGGCTGCTTTCACCGTTCCTTCACCTGTGTTTTGGAATATGCGTACTCCCTTCCTACCAGTCATTATCGTCGACCCGCCCACGTATGGTTCCTGGAGGAGTGCGATGGCTATTCTCCGCCTGGCAGCTTCCAGAAAAGCCTCCTGTGTCGCTAGTCTTTTTCTCTGCAGGTTTGCTTGCATTATCTGATAAGAGGACACGTGGTTAGCCTGGGAGCCCTTAGCAGTACGCGATTGTTGACCGAGCTATGTCATCCCATTTACGCCGCACTGGGCAATTTTCATCAAAGGCGTTGTGCCGGGTGTTTTCGTTTTTTACGCGCTGGCAATTACTGCAGTTTGGGATGGTTCTTGCCTGCCAATCTGCGCATTCCGCCTTCATGTGCGGGCCTCCGCAGTGGCTACACACATCGATTTCCTCCTTACAGAATCTACGAGCATGTCCATAACCTAGGCAACGCGAACATTGCACTAGGGGGGACTGGTCAGCTACTTTTATTTGTTGGATGTCGATGTGTATGGTCTCCGCTGAGATGAGCTTTTGCCAAAGTGCTGTTGGCACTCTGTACACCCGATGGCTCTTCAATGGGTTGTGGGTCTTCCTTCTGTATCTTGGTTCCAATGTTATTTCTTCATCCTTAATTCCTTGAAGAAGTTTCTTATTTTGACTCTTTAGGGCTTTTAGGACATCATCATCAGAGTTATAATTCATTACATCTCGCATTATAACGAGAGGATTTTTGTTTTTCATTTCTTCTACCTCTAGTTGTTCTCTTGCTCTGTTTAGTCTTTGCTTAATTTCTTCCCTCTCTTCTTTCGTTTGACAGCTAATTATTATCTTAGAGTCTTTAGCTTTCCTTACTCTGTCTATTTTTCCTCCCTCTTCTTTCGCATTTATTGTCTTCCGTACTATTTCCAGGACTTCTTCTCCGGTTTTGTCTGTGTCTTTAGAGGTCACTGCCAAGGAGTGCATTGTTTTGTTCGAGATGGAGGTGCTGCAAGCATTTGTGGTATTCGACGAACGTCTGGAGGTGGCCACCACACTTGCGTAGGTTGCCGCCGTAGATGTCGCTTTTTGAAGCAGTTCAGTTTGCTTCTCTACTGTCACCTGTAGCTCGTCCATTCTCTTAGTGTGCTCTCGAAGTAGCTTTACATGTTCTTCTAAGCATTCAGTAATTTGGTCCTCTCTTGGGTTAGTTCCTCTTCGTTTCCTATCGTCTATCTCTTCATTGGGTCTGTTTCTTGCGCCTGTCACTGATGGTTTTTCGACTTTCTCCTTTCCATTTTTTATCTTTTCACTGGCCAGTTCGGCTTCGGACTCCTTGACAATCTGGAAAAGTTTTTCAATGGCTTGCGTCACGTCTTGTTTGATTTCAGTTTTAATATTTCTAGATATGGCAAGTGCTGATTTGGCCTTGTTATTCCAAGTTCTAGCCTCGTCGAGTCTGCTTCTTGTCGTCTTTGTGTCAGATTGCGGTATCAAGTTTTTTCCCTCGCTTAGCAGGGCACTTTTTGGCCTGCTTGTAAGCGCTGAGGTGGTCTTTGCTGTTGTCATGGTACTACTC
Organism: Zerene cesonia; assembly: GCF_012273895.1. NCBI lineage: Eukaryota > Metazoa > Arthropoda > Insecta > Lepidoptera > Pieridae > Zerene > Zerene cesonia. The sequence continues at coordinate 1,648 of NW_024045236.1, forward strand.
GCGCTTTTTCCATTCTCAACAGAGCTAGGTTCTGCACTACCCAACTCGAGTTTCTCGATGCTTCTCCTCACATTTGAGGTCCGGGCGTTATTTATACTCAGAGGTGGAGTAGTTGCGGTTACCTCAATGAGGTCCTTTATGGGGGTACGCGTTGTCGTCATATTTAACAAGGTTTGTGCACTTTAATT
>NW_024045237.1:0-1833 GCF_012273895.1 Zerene cesonia
GAAAGGTAGTCGAGTCGTCGATATCCGACAGGAGAGTTGTTCTGAGGTCTCGGAAGATACAGGACCAAAACCAAGGAAAACTAGGACCCTCTCCAAACTAACAACTCAGGACATGAAGAAAAATAAGGAAGCAAACGAGAAAAAGAAGGATGGCAAGAAGAAGAAGGGTAAAGGAGTTAGAAACGGTAAACTAGTCGAGGAACCTGCTCCTGTTTCCTCTCCTACGGTGGAAGTTTCCTCTCCTACGGTGGTGGCTTCTTCGCATATGGACGCGGAGCCCCCGACTATACCCACGGCCATCTCTTCTAATGAAGGCTGGTCTGTGGTGGTGAAAAAGGGCAGGTCGAATGCGAAAAAGGCACTCCAGGCTGGGCCCGGTAAGAATACGATGGAAGCGCGGAGGGCATCTCAACCACCTAAGCCAGAACAAGCTAGGCTTAGGGCTCCTCGATCTGCGGCAGTCGTCCTAACAATTTCAGCAGAGGCTCAAATCAGCGGGTTAACGTACGCTTCAGCTATCAAGGAAGCGAGATCCAAAATAGACCTGAAAGAAGCCGGAATTGAATGCGTGAAATTCCGCCAGGCGGTCACGGGAGCCACTATTATCCAGATCTCTGGACCTAGTTGTAGCGATAAGGCTGATCTGCTGTCAGCCAAACTGAAGACCCTCTTTAAAGGGAAGGACATCAAAGTGTCTAGGCCCGTAAAAATGGCGGGAATACGCGTCTCAGGCCTGGACGCGTCTGTCACAGAGGACGACCTGAAGGAAGCTATAGCCACAAAGGGTGAATGCTCGATTGATCAGATAAGAGTGAGTAAAATACTGCAGGATCGAACCGGATTATACGCAGCCTGGGCAAATTGCCCTATAACAGCAGCAAAAAAAATCACTGTGTCGCGATTTCTCGTTGGATGGGTTGCGGCGAGGGTAACAGTTCAAAAGCTACGGGAGCTACGTTGCTTCCGCTGCCTCGAAGTTGGTCACGTTGCTAATCGCTGCGCTGCGGATTGCGATCGCAGTCAGCTGTGCTTTCGCTGCGGGCAGCCAGACCACAAAGCCGCCAACTGTACCGCTAAACCAAACTGCACAGTATGCGCGGCTGCAGGCAGGAAAGCGGACCATCGTCTGGGTGGCAGTGGCTGCTCAACTGAAAGAGCTCCAAGAAGAAGATCCGGTGCAAGCTCCCGGGTAGACGGGGCAGAAATGGAGATAGTGGAAACCATTGCAGAGTAAAATGGCAATACGGATACTACAATCCAATCTCAACCACTGCGCCAGGGCTCAAGACCTACTGATTCAGAGCCTGGCACAGTGGTCAATAAATATCGGAATACTATCAGAACCATACGCTGTACCATCTGGACGGGAAAACTGGATAGGAGACCTCGACGAGGTGGCTGCTATAGTCATAACGCAAGCGGAAGGAACACCTCCAATTGGTGCCCATAGGAGTGGCCATGGATGCGTGGCGGTAAAGCTCATCGACACAGTAATAATCGGGGTATACTTCTCACCGAATAAATCGCTCGCTGAATTCGAAGCGTTTTTAGGAGAAGTGGGCTCCCTGACCAGCTGGGGTCGCCCTCACCAGATCATCATTGCCGGGGACCTAAATGCAAAATCCGTAGCGTGGGGTTCCTCAGCCTCGGATGCCAGAGGAGACCTCCTTCTAGAATGGCTCGCATGTCAGAATTTGGTTCCACTCAACCAGGGTACGGAAAACACATGTGTGCGCATGTATGGTGGGTCGGTTGTTGATGTGACGTTTGCGAGTCCCGCTCTTGCACGTCGTGTTCGAGGCTGGCAGGTCTTGTCGGAGGTTGAGACCCTCT
>NW_024045238.1:0-334 GCF_012273895.1 Zerene cesonia
TTTAAACATAAAAACGTAGTGACTGTTCCAAGTAATTGTTAGGGGCGGCAAGGAATATCGTGTGAGCAGTAAGAGTAATAAATTGCTTAGTGCCACAACGATATTTCATACTGCTCTTCACATTAAACTACAAAGAAGTGAATAAAATCAAGAAAAGAAAAACGTGAAACCGGCACGTTCATAAACCAAGGATATTGAGCACCAAGGATATCTGCATGAGGAATTTACGAAACTACAAGTACAGTGATTGTTTTTTGATTGTAATGAATCATTTGTGTATCTAAGATATATCTAACTATTATTTTTTGTCTTCGCTACTCGTGCTTAATACAAT
>NW_024045238.1:344-1833 GCF_012273895.1 Zerene cesonia
GGCGGCAAGGAATATCGTGTGAGCAGTAAGAGTAATAAATTGCTTAGTGCCACAACGATATTTCATACTGCTCTTCACATTAAACTACAAAGAAGTGAATAAAAGCAAGAAAAGAAAAACGTGAAACCGGCACGTTCATAAACCAAGGATATTGAGCACCAAGGATATCTGCATGAGGAATTTACGAAACTACAAGTACAGTGATTGTTTTTTGATTGTAATGAATCATTTGTGTATCTAAGATATATCTAACTATTATTTTTTGTCTTCGCTACTCGTGCTTAATACAATAAGTGCTCGTACTTAATACACATACCTAAACACGTTGTTTTCAGATGAATAAAGAACGAAAAGACATTAAGATATACCGTTCCGCTAATGTGGGCATTGTGACATTGTGATTGTGTTGTGAGAGTAGGACAGATAGAGTTACATTCGTATAAATAATATTTGTAGGAATCTATGTAATCAGGAATTAGAAAACTAGAATAGGAAGTACATTTAAAGCATGTAATAATAGAACACTATTAATTGCAGTTAGTTTATTTAGTTATAAGTGGTATGTAACCAAGCGAGGGCATTCTCGGCGCAGCGTCAAGCAAATGTTGCGAAAATTTACGTCTGTGTTATCTTTCAGGACAAACACAACCATGACTATGAGCCAGAACGTTTTTTATGAGTTTGTCAAATGAAGGATATAGTATTAGTGTACAATAGCCATGACCATACTATGGCCATTGAATCGTAAAAAAAAAATAATTAGGAAAAAAGTAATCGGATCATTTTGACATATTTTAAAACATTTTTTCAATCAAACAAAACTAAACATAAATTAACATAATGTTATATGTAAGTAAATTTAAGCTATTATAAGGTGTAATTTCAAAAAAAACGAGGATATGAATACGACAGTATTTTTTGTGTTTGTTCCCTCATAACTTTATACTGGGTTAACCGATTTTATGAGACTTTTTGTTTTTAAATCTGGTGTCGGCCATGTAGTCCCATTTAAAATTTGAAGGCAATTTATAATTTTTGTTAATTATATATTTTCAGCCAGATTCCTAAACTGATTAATAGAAAATTATTTATTTATATACTTTAAGCTATTGCAATTGTTTCCACACAGCGCCGTTGCTAGATTTAACCCTACTCGCTTTTAATATTGCTCCCGCGCACATTGTCATTCTTACAAGTATACCCATTTCAGTAGAAACAGTGCTAGCCGTGTCAGTATTTCAAGTACTACAAAAAACAGTATGTTATTTATATAACAAGTTTATCGGTGCGGCATCATAGCACCTAAATAGATGAACCCATTGATTGCTTCGTTTTTATCAGAAAGTTAAGTATGACACGTAATCGACACGTTCATAAACCAAGGCTATTGAGATTAATCTACAAGAGGAAATTGGAAGAAGAAATAATACAAGCAAATTGTCGTTATCTGAATGCAATGAGAGGCGCCATTTGCGAAACCCAGATGTGG
>NW_024045239.1:0-1824 GCF_012273895.1 Zerene cesonia
ATACGTTGAAACAGCAGTAATGGGTCAACAGGAATAATCTCGTCATGAATTTTAATTTTGCTATTTTTCGCCAATAGAGATTTTATTTTATTTTTCCTTGACAATTTTAATTCACGTAAATTTTGTCCTTCTGTTTTTTTCATTGCCTTCAAACCTGCTTCAAAAGCATCGTAACAATTTATCTCTTTATCTCCAGTAATTCCAGTAGCAATAGACATAATAGCATCTGTATCAGGAAAAGGGTTGTGTCGCTTGAAGAAATCCACTAATAATTTGACATCTGTATTATCTCTTTCTATTCTAGCATCTGTTGAATCAATATGTTGATGACTTTTATTGAAAGACACGTCACAAAAATTTTCTATTGCTTCAATAATATCTTTACTGTAAATAACTCCTCTGATCCATTTATACACAACACTTTCAGTGGCACCACGTTTAAAAGGACCTCCTTCGACACTCATCCCTTTCATCAAAGTTTGCTCAATAGTCTGATCACTCGCAATGCCAGAAAAATAATTATCCGAACGCCTAGATGTGAAATATCCTTCTGAAAATTTTTTAAACTCTGTCGGGTCCATTTTATGCTGTAATTCTTTCATGTCTTGTAGATAAATTTGTGAAGCCTTCGCATAGGGAAAATGCCCTGATGCATGAAATAATGGAATCATTAGCTCAATACTGTACAAATGTAAATTCCAATCTCCCATACGGTCCGCAGCAATGAAGTCCTTCAATATTGTTACCATTCGAAAATAAGTAATCCATAGTTTTGAAGTTTTATTTTTATTTTCAAGCTCAAGTAGCTTATTTTCAAAAATGTTTGTAAGCGTTTGAAATCCGTCGTTTTCAGTTATTTCAGTGTAGTTGAACATTTCAAAAATCGTAGAGTTATTTCCATCATTCAGTATATTTGCAAAACCTGTATTGTGTTCCATAAGATTTTCAAAAATCAATTGGGATAACGCTTGCTGTAATAACGTATGAGCACGTACAGCTCTAGCATACGCATGTCCAGATGTTATGTGATCAATTGTATTTTCAGCATATATGGTAGAAAGAGCTTCTTTTATCCCACTTCCAGCCATAATATAACCAATGGATCCCATGTAAGACATAAGAGTATGAAAAGAGCCTAGCCTCACAACAACTAATACTTCATCAGATAAATGCACAGCAGAAGCAATATCCCGTGCTTTCATGTATAGAGGTTGATCGAATGTTAAGATGCATGTTCTCATATTCAATTCTTTAGCATTATCTATGGAACTTTTCATAGCTGTGTAAATTGTGTTATAATCGCTTGGAGCTGCATTAATAAAAGGCAAAAAAATTATCGATGACACATGAAAATCATGTGCATTAGTTAATAAATTCATAAATCCATTCCATCCAAGAAATTTGTTATTATTTTTGAACTTCAAATACGTCCACAAAATATTTAATTGCCCATTTGTAGTAAATTTCTTGATATCCGGTTCAATTTCAGATAACTTAACTACTATCTTTGAAAATCCTAAACCTGTAGAAGCTGAATATATTTGCAGAGGGATATTTCCGTGTTTGATGAATTCTGATTCTGGTGGTAGTGTCTTCAGACGCTTGATAGGTCGTCGAGGTTGTATACCATCACTTGGAGTAACTATTTCAATGCTTCCCATATAATGGAACGTTCCCTTACCATCAATAGTATTGATATTGAAATCAGCATTATCATGGACAAATTGAACGAAAGTGCCAGGTTTTATTTCTGGTGGAGCTGTAAAAGTTGCTGAAGCTTCGTATAACGTAGCCTCTTTGTACGAAGCACAGAAGCCTAAAGAA
>NW_024045240.1:0-715 GCF_012273895.1 Zerene cesonia
GGTCGCCCTTTTTTTCGTTCAATTTTTTGGGAAGTTTCCTGATTTCAATGCTAGTAATCCTGTTGCTCTTTTCCAAACTGTTCAACCGTGCATCTATGGTATTTAATCTTATATTAAGTTCTTTTGATTCGTTTTTAACTATTTTAATTTGATCGTGCAAATTTTCAATTTTTTCTGACAAGAAGTTTAGCGATGCCTCAATGTCGTTATTTGTTTTTATTACGGAAGTGATATTTTTATCCATATCGGCTATACTTTTTTCCAATTTATCTAAACGAATGTTTTGATTTATTAACATTTTGTTGAACATTTTTTGAAGTAGTTCCTGCATTTCTGATTTAAACATCGCAAATTCATCAATTTCGCCTCCAGACAGACGTCGTCGTTTTTCACATCTTAATGTGACATTAGATTCAGAGTCATTTTCATCCGAAGGCATGTTCAGTTGTGGAGCAGAAAGCGTTTTGGAGGAATTCGGCGGTGAGCGGTACATGTTAAAAATTAAGTAAGTGCTGAGTAAGATTGCGTCACAGACGTAAGAGGGTAGGACGAAATGTTTAACGCGACGATATTTCAGTGCCTCTCAGTCACTCTTGCAGCACGTGTTATAGCCTTGTTTCGCCAGGAGACGTCACTTGAAGTGTGAGAAGGATGTGAATATGGATTACTCACTGTGTGGCTTCACTGATGTACCAGGATGTCATGCAGCGAGGAG
>NW_024045240.1:725-1161 GCF_012273895.1 Zerene cesonia
CTAGTTAACACTTTATGCCGATACTGTTTGCGTTTATGTTATCCTATTATTTATCAGATATTTTATTAGTTTTAAGATGATATTTTAAATTAATTCTTTAACACACACGTCTACTTGTATTGATGTCTAAGGCGAGTAGCTAGGATAGGAGACTAAGGATTAGTACTGCTTTAAGCATATTGATATATATAACGATATATTGCAGGACTATTTGGAGCGAATCGAAATGGACGGTACGAAGATACAATGAGAGCTGTGCAACTGGCCTGGTTATAATGGGAGAAAGGAGAATTTGAGAAAGGTTCGTTATTAATAAACTTTTATTGGCTTCACCTGTATGTTTGTATGTAAAAGTCTGTAATTTAAAAATGAATTGATTTTAATAATTGCATTTTCCCCCAATTCTTGTACATTTATTTATTTTATTTGCTGCAAT
>NW_024045240.1:1172-1354 GCF_012273895.1 Zerene cesonia
CCCGATCCCTTATAAATTCATTAAAACATTTCAGGAGCATGCGAACAAAATTCTAAAACAGAATCAATCTGAATGGAAAATCACATACACATTGGGAAGTTTGATATAGGATGTGATGTGGCTCAGCAAAGTGATAGAGTACAATTCGTTGTTCTCATATTTTTTATATAGATTTTTAACTT
>NW_024045240.1:1651-1820 GCF_012273895.1 Zerene cesonia
TACATTTTCTCCCAATAATTAGATACAATTCTTTTCAGTCACTTTCACCAGACATAATAACAAACACCGGTTCGATAATAATATACAACAAGGTGTCCGGTGAACCTCACACATGGCAAGGCTATATAGAACCTCTGCCCCCAAACCTGCCATATAGAAACCACTTGAA
>NW_024045241.1:0-1818 GCF_012273895.1 Zerene cesonia
TCGAAGATCGAATGAAAAATATTATATCACGTGAATTGGCACCGTTGAAGGAAGACATTAAGGACCTACAAGCTTCTTTAACGTTTATTAGTGCGCAGTATGATGATTTAAGCAAAAAACATGAGCAGGCTCTCTATGAAATAGATATTTTAAAATCTAATAATTCGGAACTCAACACGAAATATTCTGATGTTATCAACAGAATGCAACTGCTGGAGCAATACTCACGCTCCCAAAACATTGAAATTCAATGTGTTCCGGAAAAAAAGAGTGAAAATCTATTGGATATAATTTCAGATATCAGTAAAACTGTGAACTATGAACTCAAAGAAGAGAATGTTCTGAATTTTAGCCGTGTCCCTCGAATTGGTCCAGACAATTCCCGGCCCCGATCGATCATTGTTCAGCTTAACTCTTGCAGGGTACGTGATGCTTTCCTCGCGGCAGTGATTGCCTACAATAAATTTAATAATAAAGACAAGCTGAACACTACGCATATTGGACTGTCTGGTCCCAAATTACCAATATATGTACTGGAGCATTTATCACCTGCAAACAAAGCCCTTTATGCTGCGACACGTATTAAGGCAAAAAAAGAAGGTTATAAGTTTCATTGGGTTAGAGGTGGACGTATATTTTTAAGAAAAAGTGAATCATCTAAAATAATACTTGTTAAAGATCTTACATCACTAGAGAGATTAGAGTAAAACCATAGTTGAACTTGTTTGTTTATATACATATTTGTCTTCTAATTTTGTTTGAATAGTATCATGTTAATTTACTACCAAAACGTTCGTGGTCTTCGAACAAAAACTCATTCTTTTTATCAGAACCTATGTTTATGTAACTACGATGTAATAGTTTTAACGGAGACCTGGTTAAATAAAAATATTTATGATAGTGAATTATTTGACGACAGATATATAGTATACAGGAGAGATCGATGCGCCTCTGCATTTTATAAAGAAAAGGAGGGAGGTGGTGTATTAATAGCTGTCTCAAAAGATTTGCAATCTAAAAGAATGATTAATTGGGAAAGTGATTGTGAAGATATATGGATCACAATTGATCTCCAGTTGGGAGTCACTTACTATAAACTACACCTTTGTGCTGTATACCTGCCTCCCCCAGTTAATAGGGCTGTTTTGGAACATTTTATTAACAATTGTAACTCTAATCTAGATGGACAGTTTCCTTCATGTCTTATTGGTGATTTTAATTTAAGCTCTATAGATTGGAATGTTGTTAATAATAACACCTCTTTCAAAATGTCTGCTTTGTGTCAAAACTTTATTGATTTTGTAAATCTTAATAACTATAAGCAATTTAACAGTGTACTTAATTGTCGTAACAAAATTTTAGACTTGATTTTAACAGATATTGAGACTTGCACGGTATCTTGTTCTACCACACCTCTAAGCAATACCGATCCACTGCATCCTCCTTTGACCGTATCCTTCCCAATTTCATCTGTTAGCTACCTTAAGCCTCATCCTAGTATCAATTTACCGAACTTTCATAAAGCAGATTACAATATCGTGAATAAGTGTCTGAAAGAATACAATTGGTCACTGCTACTAGATTCTGACGATGTAAATGATATGACACAATCTTTTTATGAAATATTAGGAAACATAATTAGCTTACACGTTCCCATAAAACGCTCATTTAAATGTAAGTATCCCAAGTGGTTCTCAATAAACTTAATAAGACTATTAAAAGAAAAAGAGAAATATCGGTTGCGTTATAAAAAGTACAAAAACCCACTTGATAAAATTTCTCTTAACATTTTAAAGAATAGATGCCAAAAATTGTCCA
>NW_024045242.1:0-1811 GCF_012273895.1 Zerene cesonia
TACGTGCTGCGGCACGGAGGGGCGAAGCACCTGCGGTCCCCCGCCGCCAACATGCCCTGGACTGAGTACTATGAGATTGATTTTACATTGAAATTGGTCTTTTGTAGTATAATTGCTTGCACTGTGAGTTTAGGTGTGTTTATTTATATATGTTTGTGTATTGGTCGATCGATTAAAAAGGATAAAAATGAATGATTAAAACTTTACACTTTATGAAGTTTATCGAAGCGGACAAGTGTACGAAAAAAGGCAATATTATGAATTTACTTATTTAGGAGTTTGTATAAATAAACGTCTTGCACTTTACGTAAATTTTCTGATTTACCTTTTTAAATCAAAGGAATCGGAATCGGAAAATCTGTTTAATAATAATCAATATACTGTAATAATACTGAGGTCATTGAGACAAATCACAACACAACATGAATGGACAATGCTTCTCGTAATATATTTATTCAAAATTCAAATTCAAAATTGTTTATTTGGAACGAAATTACATAGTGTACTTAAACCAAAATTAACGATGACACACATAAAAGCTTGTTTAGCTGTGGTGCCACAGCTAAACAAGCTTTTATGTCGCCGTCCGCCTCCATTTAAGAAATATGTTCCACAAATTTACAATTTAACAAAAAGATATTAATAGTAAAATAGTAAAATAGACTATTATTATTACTATCCAACTTCATTACTTATTATTAAAGTAACAGAACATCAGTCTTAATCTTAAACCGTCTGATGTCTATCACCATTATAATCCATCTAATTTACGTTGCCACGCTGCTATTGGCCGAGCGCGGCCGAACGCGGCCATAGTACACAATTATGGTCGCGTAAAAAGCAGTGGTTGCTCAGTGGTGAGAATCTCGGACTTCAAAATCGATAAGTCGGGGTTCGAGACCGGGCGAGCATGCAGGAAATAAACAGATTTTTCAATTTATCTGCACATGTGAATAACATCACCACTGCTTAAAACGGTGACGGAAAACATCGTGAGGAAACCGGCATGTCTAAGAATCAAAAAGTTCGACCACATGTGACATCTGCCAACCCGCACTTGGCCAGCGTGGTGGATGGCCACGAATGGCCTGAACCCTCATAGGAGCCCTGTGTCCCAGCAGTGGGAACATATATGGGCTGATGACTATGGTCGCGTTAACTTCTCGTTCGTAATTTACCGCCATTCGGGTGCGTTCCCTTACAATATGTAAATGTTACTTTATATAGTTGCAGCTCAGCTAATAATTATTTAATTGTTGAAATAAAATAATTGATTTCTTGTCGTCGGAAATGCGGCATATTTACATTAAATCTTTTATCCAAACTAATATTATAAATGCGAAAGTAACTGTCTGTCTCTTCACGCTTTAACCACTGAACTGATTCGGATGAACTTTGTTATACAGATAGATACCCAGGAAATTATATAGCTTTATCCCGGAAATCCATGGGAACGGGAACTAGGGGGGTAAAGCCCCAATCCGTCTATATTTTCCTTTTACATGGGTAAAGCCACGGGCGAAAGCTAATAAAAATAAAGTCGTATACGAAAGTTCTGACACAATAAGTTTGATTGCGATACCTATCGCCATAGTCAATTATTCTACTTACATAGAGAGCCCTTCACCTGTTTTCGTGTGATAGGGAAACGAACAAACATCCATCTTCTCGTACAAAAGTAAGTGAAATTATTTATATATCCAAGATAGATACTTGTGTGATCCTTACTTTTAAATTTATTAATTATATCTCATATAAAACTTTTTTTTTATCAAATAAGATTTCTTTAATATTTGATGTCATAAATATAT
>NW_024045243.1:0-1795 GCF_012273895.1 Zerene cesonia
AATCTTAGTTCTGATAAGACAATTATATTTACATTTAATTTCCTGTGAACCAAAATGGCACAGTAACACATTACATAAAAACCGAAAATTAAGTAAATTTTATTTATTTAAATATACAATTCTTTTACCGCTTCAAATACTATGTTTTGTTAGAAGTATTTGTAAAGTACTTATTCATAGCAACACATACTGTCTACGGGCATTGAAAAATTAAGATTATTGAAATTTTGGTAAAGCAATTTATTGCAATATAAATAATTAAGTGTTAAATAAGAATTTATTTAAATTTTAAGCCAAATAAAGTGAGGAAAAAATTCTGTCACATTCTCTATAGTTTGCTGATTATTGAGAATGTATTAAACCTATTCATTCTATCAATTATTATTTAAGTAAGTCAGGCATTTATCAATTGAGATAGGGGATATCATAAGTATATCTTAAAATGCATAATAATCAATACTATTTTACAATAGCCATCAGGATCACAATATTTTTGAAGTTATAAATCATATTTTTAGTATTTTCTAAATAAAAATAATCCAATTTATAAATATACACGTTATAACATGCGCGTTTCAGGCCCTAAATATTGAATGTGAGAGTCGAGCACGCTTCGGTCAGTGTTACCAACTCTCAGAAATATTTACCCCTAACTCTAAGTCAAAACCCCCTAAAACTGCGTCAATTATTTAAAAATCCCCCTAAAAATAATATTCAATTAAAATAATATAATAAGATATATTCAGTAATATTTGTTAATGCTTTTTATTTATATTGCAGAGTAGGAAAATATATTTACACTAAATGTCACCCAGTCCTTAGTCATTCTCTAGGTGAAAAAATAAATTTAAATGATTATTGCATTGGATAGTTCTATTATATTCAGAATATTATATATTCAGAAAATCCCTAAAAATACCCCTAAACATATAAAACCCCTAAAAAAATCCCATTCCACTAATTTTCCCCCTAAATTTGGAGGGAAAACCCCTAAGTTGGGAACACTGGCTTCGGTACGAATTGGGCCAGCTCGCATCAAGTCGGACACCCGTATCCTTTTCCTCACCCTTCTCAGTCCATTCCTGTATTCCCATCGTCTATCTTTTCCTTATTCCCTACCCCCTACCCCTTACAAGCCGACAACGCATTTACAGAGGCGCTACTTTTGCTAATGTTCAAATGTTAGTGATGATCGCTTATTATCAGTTGAACTACCGGCTCAATTGGCCGCTCTAGCATATAGTGTCCCGAGCTGCTAACACGGCTCCTCTCCCCCCTACCTCCCTCCATGATTTACTGTCTACATCTTTGTTTAACGACTGTATGGACTATTTGACTGTACATGATGTCTAATTATAAAAGTCTACTTCCAGCTCGGTGGTGGTTGCGAACTGGCCATGCTGTGTGACATCATCTACGCTGGCGAGAAGGCCAAGTTCGGTCAGCCAGAAATCAACATCGGCACCATCCCCGGGGCTGGTGGCACCCAGCGCCTGCCCCGCTATGTTGGCAAGTCGAAGGCCATGGAAATTGTACTTACTGGAAACTTTATCGATGCCCATGAAGCTGAGAAGATGGGTATGCTGTCTATCTTTACTATGATGCTATTATAAGGAGGAAATATAATATACATATTTATTTATAGTGTGTGTAACGGGTAAAAATAACTCTACCCCTTTTAATTTTTAGTTTTATAGCATTGAAATGCTTTATAATTAAATTTAATTTAACAAAGGCCGCGTTCCATCGATACAATATTGTAATCATTGAAATAATGTTTCGTATTGGTTGTGAT
>NW_024045244.1:0-1782 GCF_012273895.1 Zerene cesonia
AGGCTCGAAAACTACACTGTTTCCATTCTTTATCATTTCACTTACTGATAATAGGTTAGTTGCGAGACTAGGTACACACAACATATTTTTGACAGTAATGTTGTAGTTATGACTTGTTGTTATTTCCACGTCTCCAGAGCATAAAACAGGCACTTTTGTCTCATTCGCAACTATTATCTCAGATAAATTCTGTGAATAATTAGAGTTTTTCAACCAATCTTCATTAGCCGTCATGTGCATGCTTGCCCCCGAATCTATGTAGAAATCACTTTTGCTGAACTTTGCGCTAAGAAAAACAACGCTGAATGCGTTACTCTGTTTCTTATTATCTATTTTCTCGTTCGAAAGTGGACACTGATTACGATAATGGCCTATCTGCTTGCAACGATAACATGTTAATATTTTGTTAGTTTTCGTATTTTTGACATTTGAGTTCGATGTATATCCGCCATTTTGACTGGTACTACCATTGCTGCCAACTTTGCCGTTTTTCTTTTTATTATGCCAACTTCTAGCCACTAATGCTAAATTACGTTCCGTTTCACTAGAGTTGATTGATTCCATATCGATCAATTTCGTCTTGATGGAATCAGCAGTGATTGGAATTCCCGAGTGTTCTATAGCCATAATCATTGGCATAAATTGCTCTGGTAATCCGGCGAGTAATAAAGAACCCACCCATTCATCGTTGATGGCAAACCCTGTGCCACTTAAACGTTGAGACGTTTCCACTATTTGTGTCACATAATTCGTCATATTCTCACAATTATCTAACCTTATGGATATTAGATGACGAAGCAAAGTAATCTTCCTCGAAAATCCTGAATCGTCGAACAAAGCTCGTAGTTTTGCCCATAATTCCTTCGTGGTCTTTGTTTCCTTTATGTGCACAAATAACGATGAATCTATCGTCAAAATCAATTTTGCTCGTGCCTTTGCATCTGTCGCTGCCTCTGTAGCTTCGGTACCTTCTATTTTCAGGTATTTGTCAGCACCTTCGAGAACCAGTAGGTTTTCTACAGCGAACGCCCAATCGTCGAAATTCTCTCTTCCTTTTAGCTTAGGAATGCTTGCGAGGTAATTGGAACTCATTGTCTTTCTTACACGACACAAAACCTATGCGAAATACTAACAAAAAAAACTTTATTTTAACGCGTGTTATGGTCTGGGCCCATAACCTAAAGTAAAAAACGTGATGGCCGATGAACAACTGAACTTTATTTTAAAATACGATAATGACATTAACATATCTGACGTTTACATGTTATATATAACTTCCGACAGGTGGCGGCAGTAGTTTCATTTGGATATAAATTCCAACAAAAAGTTTATCCTTTCTTATTATTAATGCGACAGTGTGTTTGTTTGGCTTCCACGTTGCAACACATACATAAACGAATAAAATTACATTATATGAATTTTCCAAGTAATGAATACATAAAATCTGAATTACATTTCATAGTCTCTTATCTTATACCTACGTATAAATCTAAAAAAGGAGGTCAGAATCATATGACACATAAATATAGGTCACAACTCACAATTGCATTGTCATTGAGGGCAAAGGTAAGCTGCGAACTGTCAACGTAATGACAGTTCTCGATTATTCCACGCATCGTTAGAAAGTATGGGAAAATGCACGGAGAGAAATTAAATTTAATTTATATGTAAGCGCTAACTTTTACTTATCACACCCGTATAGCAAGAACACATTGTTTTTACAAGCTTGATTCATTAACTGGAAGATGGATGTTTAGATTTTTATATCACTGTATAAACATA
>NW_024045245.1:0-1758 GCF_012273895.1 Zerene cesonia
ATTTTCTTTTTCCTGCAACGCCTCTAACATTTGCGCCTCGACATCATCTATTGCTTGGTTTGATCTCTTGCGATTAGCAGGTACGTAGCGAGAAGGACCTGGAGGTAACGATGACATTTGTTTTGTCGCACGTGGAGATGATGTTGTGTTTTCGTTTCGTTCCACTCCTTTATCAAGGCTACTGTCAGTTTTATTTTGAGCAACTTTCAGCAAAAACAGCAATTGATTGTAATAATGATATTTTTTCATTTGTTTTGCCTCTGATCCTGATGAACTGTTATCCTTTATTTTTTTTACGTATCGTAAAAAGTTGTCCTTCACGCTTCTCCATTTTTTTACAACTTCGTTACCTGCAAAGAGAGAAAAAAATATGTAGGTAGGTAATAATACCCTTTGTTTGTATTGCAGGTATTTGGGCAGTGGAAATTCGATGAGGGACTTGCATTTCAAATTTAAACATGGAAGGTCAACAATTTCTATTATTATTTCGTCCGTTTGTCAAGCTATCTGGAAATATCTTCGACCACAGTACATAGAAGAAATCACAGAAGAAAAACTAAAAAATATTGCATTAGATTTTGATCGCAAAGCTAACTTTCCCCATTGCTTCGGGGCAATTGATGGGAAACATATACGTTTAACAAAACCAGCGAATAGCGGCTCTCTGTTTTATAATTATAAACATTATTTTTCAATTGTTTTGCTGGCGGTTGTAGATTCCAATTATAAGTTTGTTTTTGTCGACATGGGCGCATATGGAAAAGAAAGTGATTCTACCATTTTTAGAAATTCGAAACTGTACGAAGTTTTAATGAGAAATGAACTACCATTGCCCGATGCTCAACCACTCGTAAATGATCATGGTAATGAGCCGCCAATCCCATATGTACTCGTCGGTGATGAAGCTTTTAGTTTAAGTAAGCATGTTATGCGTCCATATGGCGGCCAAAATCTCAATGTGAAACAAAGAATTTATAATTATCGCCTTAGCAGAGCCCGTAGATACGTGGAATGTGCATTTGGGATCATGGCAAATAAATGGCGTATTTTACACAGGCCAATCGATACAGCATATGATTTAACTATTGATATTGTGAAAGCTTGTTGTGTTTTACACAATTTTGTCACAGAACACGATGGTTTACGGCAACAAGACAAGATAACAATAAGTAAGTTCCCACAATTGCGACCCCACATCATCGGAGAATCATTAGCTCAAAATTTTATCAGAGACCAATTTGCTAATTACTTTATGAGTCCCGCAGGCGCTTTACCATGGCAGTTGAAGAAGATTTAAATTAACATAAGTACCAAATTATATAACTAAGTAATTATGACATATGATAACTTACCAATTTTGTTCTTTTTAGCATCCTCAAATTCGTCGTAATTTTCAAATAAATTTTTACAAACAGCTGCCCATTCGTTTGCTTTCCGGAATTTATCACTGAAATGTTCATGTCCTTTATCCCATATGATCGGTCTTTCTTGCACCAGGGATATGAGAAAATCTATATCGATATCGTTCACACTCATGATAAAGATAAAAAATATCGTTGCGCACGTCTAGCTTGCTCCTCTAGCAGCGAAACACTATCCGTTATTACACCGGAGCTCCGACAGCGCAGCGCATCACTCTCCCCCCGCTTCGTCGCTTGTCCGTCGATCCGTTGAAACGTCGCATGCGACGACGCAACGCATATGTGGCATATCATAAAAAATATATGAAAAATGACGCAGCGTCAACGCTGCGACGTC
>NW_024045246.1:0-1756 GCF_012273895.1 Zerene cesonia
AAAATAAATATAATGTCTCAAAAGCAAATGTATTGAATTCCTTTTAGATTCCTTGCTGCTTCTTGAAACAAAAAAAAAACCAGAAAGATGGAAAACTTATTATGGAATCTTGGCTTCCAATGAAGAGGTAGTGCGAACCAATAATAATTTATATGAAAATATAATTAAATAAAACTCATTGATGCTGATAAATATACCTATATCAACCAGAAATCTATTGATAACAGTATTAAGGAGCTTGGGTCTTTTAAATAATTCACAGATTTAAAGAAATACAATAAATTGAGTTGCACAATTATTTCAGTTGTTTTATTTTTAGATGAATCAATAACTTCAATTCATGTTGATGTAACATAGTTCATCACATAATGAAAATCAAATTATTTAGTAATCTACAAAGTCTATATACTTATATGAACAAAATAGTTTCACAGTCTTGTCTTATACATTGTTGAAAAATTGTGGTATTATGAGATGATTCAAATTTCATTTCAAAATTACTCTGATAATGGAAATGTGACAGTTATCATTTGTTTATGAAAATGGTAATAGTAAGTAAAAATCTTATGACATAGTTCTATTGTCACCGGTTCTTAATATGTGCACCTACTCAGTTTAGAATGAAATCTTTATCTATAATAAAGGGTTGATAAGTCAAGTTAAAAGCAGTTGGTTATGTACAAATATATGTACATGTTCAGCTTATAAAAGCGTGTTAACAATTACATTCTTTACTTGATATTATTATCATGGTATTTATACAAATTATTATATTTCATCGTATTACTTTTATTCTGTCTTTACTAACAGAGTAATTTTTATCTTCTACATTTCTCTGAGTTAACAACGAAAAGGGTCGCAGTGCTGTTTTTTGTCTTGTTGGTGTCGAGACCTTTTTGAAATTTTAAAGAATATATGATTTACTCATAATATATAATGACATGATTTAAATAAGTGCAGTGGTGGTTCAGTGGTGATTTTATTGGACAAATGGGATTTAAATCGACAAGTCGATATAGAGGATAGCAAAGGATAGATTTTTACCGATTGATAAAAAATATTTCTATCAGAAAGTTACCTCTTCTTTGCGTGACACAAATGCGTCCTACTAATAGTATAAGTGCGAATGCTTAAATATATGGTTGAATGGATGGATGGATGTCTATGGATGCTTGTTACACTTTCGTTCTTTTAGTAAAAGTATAAAATTTGGCACCTACAGAAATAGATCATAGCTGCACATGTGCTATTTCTTATACCGTTGCCACACGAGTGACTTTGCGGGTTACAGCTATTATTTATCCTGGGTCAACCCAGGCTAAGGACCCCTTCCTATGGTTATACTCATTTCATACCCTCCAACTTTATTATTTAATTATAAATATATATTCATGAATAACTTAAATGGTATTGGTTAAAATGTTTACAATTTCTCTTTACGTACCTTTTACTACGTAATAGGTTACATCGAATTTTGAGACATAGCACAATATATAATAACATATTAATATTCCGGGTAATCTAATAGAAGTGAATGGTTTTTTCAGACATTTATTAAAACAATAACCCTTTATGATTTTGCAAGTCGTGTGAGAGCGTCTTTTATGCTGAAATGAGAATAAAAGGGAAATAATGTAAATTGAATAGTGAGTTTATAGAGCCAAGATAAAAAAACATCCACTTGAGTCTCCTGTGCAAGTACGTAGGTAGTGGTCCGCGGCGCTTTTGCGCTCGGTCAATTTTCTCCATACGTACG
>NW_024045247.1:0-662 GCF_012273895.1 Zerene cesonia
AACCAGGATTCCCAGCACAACCAGGTCAACAAGGAGGCCCTAACCAACCAGGACAACTAGGACAACCAGGCCAACCAGGCTTCCCAGGACAGCCAGGTCAACCAGGACAACCAGGCCAACCTGGCTACCCAGGCCAACCAGGACAACCAGGCCAACCAGGCTATCCAGGTCACCCAGGACAACCAGGACAACCAGGCCAACCAGGCCAACCAGGATTCCCAGCACAACCAGGTCAACAAGGAGGCCCTAGCCAACCAGGACAACCTGGAAAACCAGGACAACCTGGCCAACCTGGCTACCCAGGCCAACCAGGACAACCAGGACAACCAGGACAACCAGGCTATCCAGGTCAACCAGGACAACCCGGACAACCAGGCCAACCAGGATACCCAGCACAACCAGGTCAACAAGGAGGCCCTAGCCAACCAGGACAACCTGGAAAACCAGAACAACCAGGACAACCTGGCTACCCAGGTCAACCAGGACAACCAGGCCAACCTGGCTACCCAGGCCAACCAGGAGAACCAGGACAACCAGGCCAACCAGGCTATCCAGGTCAACCAGGACACCCAGGACAACCAGGCCAACCAGGCCAACCAGGATTCCCAGCACAACCAGGTCAACAAGGAGGCCCTAGCCAACCAGGCCAACCTGGAAAACCA
>NW_024045247.1:864-1752 GCF_012273895.1 Zerene cesonia
AACCTGGAAAACCAGGACAACCTGGCCAACCTGGCTACCCAGGCCAGCCAGGACAAGCAGGACAACCAGGCCAACCAGGTTTCCCCGGACAACCAGAACAACCAGGCCAACCAGGATTCCCAGCACAACCAGGTCAACAAGGAGGCCCTAACCAACCAGAACAACCTGGCCAACCTGGCTACCCAGGCCAGCCAGGGCAACCAGGCCAACCAGGCTATCCAGGTCAACCAGGACAACCAGGACAACCAGGCCAACCAGGATTCCCTGCACAACCAGGTCAACAAGGAGGCCCTAACCAACCAGGACAACCTGGAAAACCAGGACAACCTGGCCAACCTGGCTACCCAGGCCAGCCAGGACAACCAGGACAACCAGGCCAACCAGGCTTCCCAGGACAACCGGGACAACCTGGCTACCCAGGCCAGCCAGGACAACCAGGCCATCCAGGTCAACCAGGACAACCAGGCTATCCAGGTCAACCAGGACAACCAGGACAACCAGGCCAACCAGGCCAACCAGGATTCCCTGCACAACCAGGTCAACAAGGAGGCCCTAACCAACCAGGACAACCTGGAAAACCAGGACAACCTGGCCAACCTGGCTACCCAGGCCAGCCAGGGCAACCAGGCCAGCCAGGACAACCAGGACAACCAGGCTATCCAGGTCAACCAGGACAACCAGGACAACCAGGCCAACCAGGCCAACCAGGATTCCCTGCACAACCAGGTCAACAAGGAGGCCCTAACCAACCAGGACAACCTGGAAAACCAGGACAACCTGGCCAACCAGGCTTCCCAGGACAACCGGGACAACCTGGCTACCCAGGCCAGCCAGGACAACCAGGACAACCAGGCCAACCAGGCTATCCAGGTCAACCAGGACAACCAG
>NW_024045248.1:0-1747 GCF_012273895.1 Zerene cesonia
TCTTATGAAGGTGCACGTAACCTTATAATTATTATGCTGAAGCTCATAACTTAAACACTTAAAGCGCTTCAAATTTGAGCAGTGCAACGGAATACAATAAGCCGCCATTTTATGGTGCGCCAAAATTATTTACGTGAGCCTATCGGATTAGAAAAAATCCGATTAATATCGCAATAATGAGGCAGTGTATCTTAAAAGTTCAACGTGCAAATATTCAATTTAATTAACTCGTACAAACATCGGAAATTTTAAAGTTAAATAGGTAAAACAAAAATTGTGAGAGATTTTATCGTTGACAAATATATTTTATTTAAGGTGAAACAAAATATATATACATTCAACGTATTTTAAGGACAGAACTCACTCATAAGACAGTTATTACGAGCCAATCTGATCAAGCCATTGAATATAAGCACACATTGGTTTCCTACATCTACTGGATGATAGGGCAAACTGTCATGATGCCTTATCGACCATTTAAACACAACGTTATGCCAAAGTATTTAATGCCCCATAAATTCAGTGAGATAGTTAAGTATAAGTTGAGTCAACAAAAAATGTAAGCAATACCCTAGCGAAATGTGAATCGGCCGCCATTTTGTGGCGCTTCTGCCACTTTCTTTGTATGAACCGTTCCGATTGTGGTGTCTACATATTTCATTTTCAATATGCATGTTGTAGAAGAGAATACAAGAAACTTACATGTATCAGTGGGGGACAGAACATGTTTATAAAAATTAAATAAGTATAATAATTAAATAATTGTATTATAACGCCAGACCCTCACTTCGTTCATCTGTTCAACTGATTTTGAATAAACATCAATAAGTTGTCTACACCAATTGGACAATATATTGGATAATATGATAAATGCATTACCTAATGCTGCTCTACTGGCCAACTACATAAATGAAATTCAACATCAAAATATTTCCGCGCCATCTATTGGTGTAGTATAAGCTTGCATCATTATGCATAGATATACAATGAGCGCTCTTTAGGCACTACATAATAAAAGTTATACATTTTGAGCACCAAACACACTATTATTGTGTGATTAAACCCAAATAATCGTTGCGTACGGCGCACATGTTTACAATTTTTACTGCAGCAGGCTTGGGAATACGCCGCCATCTTGTCGCACGCCACGAACTCATGTCATGTCATTATATTAATGTTTTTCATCATCTTTACCTCAGTCATATAGTATTATTGCCGTTATACACGTTATATACAACATGATTTATCTTCTGAATTCATTATTAAATGCAAGTGAATTACGTGTACCTTATAATTGTTATACTGAAACTCATAACATAAATATTTAAATATCCTAAAATATGAGCAGTAACCGAATTGCAAACAGACGCCGTTTTATGGTGCTCCAACTCTCTTTGCGTGAGCCTTTTGGGATTAGAAGAATTGCGATTAATTATTGGGGTTGTGGTCGCTCTCATATATGTTATACCACGAAATAATAAATATATAATTTTAATTCACTATTTTAATAATATTGGCGTTACCAGGTAGTTTAACTTAACAATAAAAGGTGCAAATGTTTAATCAACTCGCTTAATAAATCATAAATAAGCATTTATATTAAACAAAGAGTCAAAGACTCAAAATTATAAAGTGATTTTTAAAAGAACTTTAACATTCAAATTAATGTTTGTGAAATTGCATGAGCGACTACGTTTCTATAAATATATATTGGGCTTTAAACTTTAATTTATTAAAATTGTAATTT
>NW_024045249.1:0-1744 GCF_012273895.1 Zerene cesonia
ACGAATTCACTAAAAACTTTATTTAAAAAATTAGAAATTAATTAATTAGACTTATTAGTAAAATTATTCCAATAACAAGATTAGTAAATTCGTTTATGGTGGCAATCCATACGTACTTACGCAAATGTGACAGATATGACATTAGCCATTTCTACATAACCCTATAGGTTTCGTCCATACAAGTACTAGGAAATTAATTTAATTATAAAATTATCTTACCTGTAAAATATTCCATATGAATCAATAAATCTTTTTAATCTTCACAAAACAGCATTTAAGTTGCTTAAATATATTTTTTTTCTATCACTATAGAATAATACACGTTTAACAATTCACGCCAATCAATCACAACACACTTCACGAAACAAATGAGAAATGTTGCAACTGAGACGTTGACGTCTTTGCATAATCGCGATCTTTGAAGATCGTGATTATCTATTCGCTATAGTATCCAAATAAAACAATACACTGACGAGAAGAAATTTAGACAAGTGAACAGCGCGTGGTAATTCCCCGATTCGGTTCTAAAGCGAGTGCCTAAACGTATGCGTGCGGGAATCCCGGAAAATGCGTTTCGTTTTTAAGCATAGACAATGTGAGGGTTGCCATTTGTGTAAAAAAGTAAATAACTACCGATGACGTAATCATCATCTAGACTCCTACCCCCCATGTCATCCAAAATAAGCAAAACAAAGAAAATATTGCATACGTAATACTCGCCAAATAAATTAGTCTCGGGTAAATATCACACCCATCAACAAGCCTATAAACTCCCAAAGCATATTGTGCATCAGCACAAAATGCTCTTAGAAGCCAATGTCGGAAGGGGTAACTTCTTGACTTGTTTACTTGTAATCCTGATGATGTTATTTCGGTATCGCTATCAATACTTAACTTTAAACACTTCACCGGGTGTATAGTACCGGTAAACCTTATCTGACGGCTATTCTTAAATACTGTTACGCAAAGTAGATCAGTAACAATTTTACCGATAAGTAAAGCTGACTGAAGGAATTGATTGCTAACCGCTAATAACTCTACATTCACCTCAACTTCATCTAATTTCAGATCAACATTGCTCCTGTATACTGGAAAAACTTTAGAATTGCCGAATCCTTTGATTATAGGTAACTCTGTTGTACTTATTTTCAAATTCAGACTTTGAGCATCAGATTCTCTAATTAAACTACATTCGCTGCCAAATTCAATAAAAGCAGTTAGAGATTTATCGTCTACTTTAACATTTTTGTAAAATTTGTCGCTGTCGAACCTGATTATCTGTCTGTTTGGGTTCATTTTGTAAGATAAACGGCTCTAGTTTACAATTGCTTTACCTATTGATGACAAGACAACTTGTGATGTCTGTCCCGTATCTTTTGTCTTGCCACGACACAGTTCAGAAGAATTGCGTACGGCGCAATTAGACCATCCTGTACTAAGAACTACCCTCACAGATTTCGAAAATGATGATACTGCTATTCGTTGGACTGTTCGCGGTTACTACGTATCTCATGGAGTTTTGTTTAGATGCGACACGGATAGAGTCTGGCGAGCCACAATTAGTCGTGCCTGAGTCTATGCGTGACGAAATTATGAAGGAACTTCATGACGCACCAACGGCTGGTCATTAAGGCTTAGAGAGAACTAAAAAAAAATAAAAAAAAATAAAAATAAAAAAGAGTTTATTTTCTCACAACATTTAAGTACATAAGTTTACACATATTCAGTATATAAATAAGTGTGA
>NW_024045250.1:0-1737 GCF_012273895.1 Zerene cesonia
GCACTCGTCCATTTCTATCTCCCGCTGCCTGACGTACACCGCCAGCCAGGCGCGGAGACGGCGCGACAGCGCGTCGGCTCCCATGAGGCGCTCGATTATCAGCACGTCCGAATTAAATTCGGTACGTGGTGATACGACGCATGTTGGGGGGTGCGCGGTGGTCGCGGCGGGGGTGTGCGGCTGTGTGGCCGCGGTCGTCGTTGTCCGGGGGTGGGAGGGGTGCCCGGGAGCGCTGCTCGACCGGGTCTCTCCCTGGCGGTCCTCAGTGCGCGTGGGTACGCGCGGGCGCGAAGAACGCGCGGGCGTCGCGGCGGAATCGCGCGCGGGGGCTTCCGAAGCAGAGTGCTCCATGGCGCAGAGCACGGGGCGTTCGCCTTGCGTTGCCTTAACGCCTCGTTCGCATCACCGCCCTCTCCTCAATTCGGTTCGCACCGAAAAGCGGCAGACGGCGCTGCAGAACTCGGCGGGAAATAGCAAGGTTAAGGCGAACTCCTCGTGGGGCGTCTGGGTCCGTACTTTGGAAGCAAAGTGGTGCAGAGCGCACAGTAAACGATAGTTACGAGAACGTAAGGATCGTTTGGGTAAGCAGAAGGCACGTACGCAACTAGGCAAACGGGCCGTCCATAAAATACGTAATGATATAAATCAATCCATAATCATCATCATCAGCCCATATAAGTTCCCACTGCTGGGACACAGGCCTCCTATGAGGGTTCAGGCCATAATCCACCACGCTGGCCAAGTGCGGGTTGGCAGATGTCACATGCCGTCGAACTTTTTGATTCTCGGACATGCCGGTTTCCTCACGATGTTTTCCTTCACCGTGAGCAGTGGTGATGTTATTCTACATGCGCAGATAAATTGAAAAATCAATTTATTTCCTGCACGCTCGCCCGGTCTCGAACCCCGACTTATCGACTTTGAAGTCCGAGGTTCTCACCACTGAGCCACCACTGCGCTCATTTATAAAATAATACTAAATCTATGGGCTTATATCTAAGTTTCGTGGGGTACAAAGTTGCGGTGGGGAAAGAGCCGCGATACGGACGCCTTGTAGCGGGGAGCGCCCCCGCGGCCACCCGCGCACGCGTCTGTTGACTACACGGGAAAGCGCCGTGCGATGTCGACGCTCCGCCCATTAACGCGTGCCGGGCGCCTCGATTCTTCGCTGCTCGTCGGTACTCAACAATTGGTCTCTTACATAATTAATTAATGTTGAGAAACTGCATTAAAATCATTTCCGAAAACATCTACCTACATGCAGCTTATTCGATAATCGGTTTTGATGAAATTTGACCTAGAAATTTGTTAAGAACAATATACGATAATAAAACTAAACCTACGTAATCAAAAAATTAAGACGTGAAGCAAAAAAAAAAAATTTTGACAAAAGACAAAGTAATATGGCACATTTATTTAAAAGAGTTAAAAATACTAATACATACTTTTTAAAAACAATGCGCAAAAAATACCTTAAATCTTCTTAAAGTTCTTCCTGCCACTTTATTCCTGCTTCATATCGATGATCTCTTAGGCCCTAGTATATACGGGTATGCAGATGATAGCACAGTCGTAGACAGTTATACTCGTACATCTGAAGCACAGACAGGCAATGAGTTGTTGTTAGAACAAAGAGAGTCTATGATTGAGAGGTTAAACGTAACTTTGAAAGGGGTTTCCGAATGGGGCGAAGCTAACCTAGTAAGGTTTAACTCCTCAAAAACACAAGCCTGCGTT
>NW_024045251.1:0-1675 GCF_012273895.1 Zerene cesonia
ATGTCTACCATACAAATATGGACGAAAATATTTGACCGCCCACACTATTGCCAATAATTCTTTCTCTATTACAGGATAGTTCTTTTCGGCTTTGTTTAGTGTTCTGCTAGCAAAAGCAACAGGACGTCCGTCTTTATTCGCTAAAACGGATCCTATGGCATAATTAGATGCGTCTGTCCCTAGAATAAATTCATTTTGTTCCGAAAAATCGGGATATTGTAGAATGGGAGGAGAAATAATTTTCTCTCTAAGTGTTTCAAATGCATGCTGACACTTTTGATCCCAATGAAATGGTACATTTTTTTTACAAAGTGCATTTAAAGGCTGTGCGATTTCTGCGAACTTTTCTATAAACTTTCGGTAATAATTTACAAAAGCTACAAATCTCTTGACTTCATCACAATTTTTTGGACATGGGTAATTTTTTACTGTATCAATTTTTGCCGGATCAGGTTGTATGCCTTGATTAGATATTATATGACCTAAGTATAAAATTTCCTTTTTCAAGAAATCACATTTAGAAGGGTTCAGTTTTAAATTGACTTTACGTAACCTTTCAAAAATATCCTGTAAATTTTTGTTATGAATATTTAATGATCTTCCGAAACAGACTAAGTCGTCCAAATATATTAAGCATTTTTCGTAATTAAGACCTGCTAAAGCTATGTTCATCATGCGAGAGAAGGAACTAGGACTTGTCTTTAAACCCATTGGCATTCTGGTCATTTGATATTGTCCAGAACCAAATGCTGTTAATTTTCGGCTGTTTTCATCTAAATTTACATTATAGTACCCTTGGTGTAAATCTAAATGACTGAAATAAACACTCCCAGACAAAGACTCTAATATCTCAGTAATATCCGGTAAAGGGTACTTGTCATCGACTATACAATTGTTCAACTTTCGATAGTCAACAACTAATCGCCATTTTTTAGCGCCTGTTGAGTCCGCTTTTTTCGGAACTAACAACACAGGACTAGACCAATCGCTTTGACTTGGTTCTGCTATGCCTTCTTCAATCATTTTATCTATCTGTTGTTTAATTTCGTGTTTCTGAGCTTGAGGTAACCTATACTGCTTAGAAAATATTGGAGTGGTATCTGGTTTTAAAGTTATAGTATGTGTATAAATATTAGTTGTCTTTAATTTATCACCCGGTAAATAAAAAATATCAGCATACTTGGCGCATAAATTTTCGATAGAAGTCTGTTCCTCATTATTCATATGTGAAAAATTCATACAAGAAAATAGCTGTTTTACTCTCTCTGCTTTATTTTCTACTTTATTAAAAGAACAAATATTATAATCACTTAATTTATGTATATCAAAATTAATTTTTGGCAAAGTTACACAATCTGCCGTTGTATTCAGTATTTTAATAGGTATAACGCCATTTAAAGGAGTAGCAATTGAACTAGCTAAATAAATACCATCTTGTATCTCAGTTGAAAAAAGCACACAATCTTCCTGACAGTTTGTCTGAATATAATGAACAGACTCGCACCTAGGAGATATTTCCAATTGACTATTAAATGTATTTCTAATGGGTAAATTAATTATTTTATTTAAACTATCACGCATTGTCAAAATATTTTTGTTGAAATCTAAAACGGAATTGAACCTGCTTAAAAAATCTCTACCAATTATACCGCTACACTTAATTGGCAATGTATCA
>NW_024045252.1:0-910 GCF_012273895.1 Zerene cesonia
TTCTTGAGAAACAGTGCTTAGATTGGTACACAAGTATGATAATAAAATTCACCATTAAGGCAAAATGGAGTGTATGGAAAATAAATTTTTGTGAAACTTATGGTAATAAGGGATGGTCTCAGGTAGAATATGCATACACATTTAGATACCAAACAGGCTCCTTGCTAGAATATGCTACTAAAAAAGAACGCCTTTTATTGGAAGTAAACAAAGATATTGACACTCAAACACTAACAAATCTTATTGCGATAAGTTTACCGAATTATGTCATGGACAAAATTGATAAAGCACTAGTAACATCCACTGCAAGCTTATGCAGTGAAATTGGCAAACAAGAGTATGCAATGAACAAAAATAATTTTGCCAAAATCAAGAAAAATATGCCTGACATTAATTCCAAATTTGAGAAAAACCCTTCATGCAAAATCTGTGAAAAATTAAACAAAGGTAGACGCTACCATCCTGAGGAAAAATGTTGGTTTAAACAAACTGATGACTTTGAAAATAGGAAAAGATATAACAAGAATGTGAACAATACTGTGTTGGATATTGAATTAAATGACAATGACCAAAAAAACGAGTAATTACACCATTAATTAGAGTCAAGCTAACATTAAATGAGAGTATGGAAATATTTGGTATATATGACTCCGGCTCTAACGTTTCACTGATAAATTCCAAACTGCTAAATATAAAACAGGGAAAAAGCGATGATCACAAAAATGCAAATCTAGTAACAATTAATGGTGTAAAAAGGACTCAAGGCTTGATAACAATAAAGATAAAGATTTTAGATATAGAGAAAAGTGTAGATGTCTACATAGTGGATGGCAACGAATTTCAATATGATTTCCTAATTGGACTTGATATGATAAAAGAATTTTATTTGGTTCAGGACCAAGATTTGAAG
>NW_024045252.1:920-1177 GCF_012273895.1 Zerene cesonia
TTGGTTCAGGACCAAGATTTGAAGATAACGCAGAAACAAGAAGAAACACTTACAAATCAGGAACCAATTTGTAACAATAGTTCGAAGAGAGAGCTAAATAAAAATGAGATTTCCATAAATTTCAATGAACATGTGAAGGAAGAGAACTTTGAGATGAGTATGGGAAATTTAAACACTCAACAACAAATGGAAATAAAAGAATTGATTGATGAATACAAAACAAGCTTTGCGAAAGACAAATATGATGTAGGAAAAGT
>NW_024045252.1:1187-1662 GCF_012273895.1 Zerene cesonia
TGATAGATACTGCAGTAAGAGGCCGTACAGATGTTCTATAGAGGATAAGAAAGAAATAGAGAAACAGGTGGGAAAATTACTCCAAGAAAATCTGATAGAAGAATCATACAGTCCTTTTGCCGCACCTGTCACCTTAGCATTTAAAAAAGAGGATCAGAGGAAGACCAGGTTGTGTATTGATTTTAGAGAACTAAACAAGATAGTGTTACCACAAGCTCAACCATTTCCGTTGATTGATGACCTGGTGACAAAAACGCGAAACTGTAGATATTTCTCAACCTTAGACATAAATTCGGCGTTTTGGTCCATCCCACTAAGGATTGAAGACAGAAAAAAAACAGCCTTCGTAACTCAAGAAGGACATTTCCAGTGGACTTGTTTACCATTCGGACTCAAGACAGCTCCTGCAATATTTCAGAGAATATTATGTAATATACTAAGAAAACATAAACTAACCAAATTTACAGTTAATTAT
>NW_024045253.1:0-1653 GCF_012273895.1 Zerene cesonia
AATGAATATGGCAGCACATCCGACCCAAAATGATGTTGGTGTCTTTGAACGGCCACAATATGGACAACTATACTTTTTCGACCCTGATGAAGCCGTGAATGAAAGAGTTAATCATCCACTTAATTCAGGAATTACTACCTCAATGATAAAGTTATTGGAGTTTATCATTCGAGCGCAAAATCGTTATGCACAGGGATATTATATAATGATGCGAGAAGTAGAGGATGAAATGAATCGGTTAACTTCTGCCTGCCTAACTTAAGCTTTTATTTAGACTTCCAGATCAAGCTGATCGCAGAAGGTTCAATATACCGGCGTGTAATGAGGTTTGTGCAGTTTTTACACTAAGTGCTGATCAAAGCTTTCCAGAAAATGAAATGATTGTTCACCAGCGCAATAAAAATATTGTCTCCTTAAGTAATATTGATAAGCGAGTTGAGCCATTTACTTATCCATTATTTTACCCCGCTGGCACGGATGGTTTTAGCCCAGATTTGACGTTACAAACGCCTTACGCCAGCCGCAGTCATTTAACTCGGCTTGAACTGGCACAATACAGGCTTTCGTTTCGACCAGAATTTGTTAAATTTTTAACAGAGTCTCCATCAACAGAAGTACCCGATGTACGTGAACGTCCATTTAATGCACTGCACTTTGGGGGTCGATTACTTCAACAATATTTAGTGGATACTTACATTCGTGTAGATCGTGACCGTATTCAGTGATAAAATACAACCAAAATAAGATTCTAGCTGAACAATATACGGGGGTATCCAGATTCATTAACCAACTTGCCGAAAAAAAAAATGCCATAGTTGTTGAAAAGATTATTTTACCCTCTTCTTTTGCTGGTTCGACGAGGTATTACACAGAAAATTTTGAAGATGCAATGGCAATCGTTCGAAGGCTTGGATCACCTGATTTCTTTATCACCATGACATCAAATCCTAACTGGCCAGAAATAAAACAGGCATTGCAAATACATTTAGAAGATGGAACAATCTTGCAACAGCTTCCGCAGGATCGTCCTGATATCGTGGCTCGAGCTGCTAAGTTAAAATTTGACCAATTAATAGAAGATTTAGATAAAAAACAAATCTTTGGAAAAGTATCGGCTTTTGTATACACTATAGAATTTCAGAAACGAGGATTACCACATATGCATCTGCTTATAATTATGTCATCTGATGACAAGATTCATCAACCAGAAGAGCTCGATGACTTGATTTCATCCGAAATACCTGGAAATGATGACTTAGAGTTAAGAGAATTAGTACTCCAATGGATGATTCACAACCCATGTGGCGATTTAAATCCCAATGCAACGTGTATGGTTCATAAAAAGGGAAGAACAAAATGTAGATTCGACTTTCCAAAATCGTACCAGGAAGTTACGTCTTTAGTAGATGATGGTAAACCAAATTACCGACGACGCTACAATCCGCAGTTGGACCCTCACAGTCCCCAATTTTCACACGAACTTGCGGTTTATCGCAAAGACATAAACGGTCGTCGTATAACAAGAGATAATCGTCATGTAGCGCCCTACAACGTCTATTTATTGAAAAAATATAATGAGACTCATGGTCACAAGTCTGTGCAATCACATAATAAAAGCAAAAATTGTTACTGGTGAACAATCCGGCAAAGAAG